>NW_019184284.1:11058-28222 GCF_002260705.1 Seriola dumerili
TTTATTTCCTTTCTATTTTTTTTTTTTTTTTTTTCGTTCTTTGTTTGAACAACTTTGCACATTGTTTAAGTGAGTTCTATTTTGTCCACTGTTTATACTTTTAGTTAGTCCTATTTGTTGCACTATTTTTATCTTCTGCTTTGGTTGCACTAGTTTAACCTTTTGGTTAATCTAGTTTGGTGCACTTTGATTTTTGACATACTTTGTGTCGGTGTTAACTGCTTTGTTGCTTTACTATTAGTTATGTAGGTTTTTCCATTTTTATCTCTTGTTGACAGTTACTTTTAGTCGTATTGGTGCACTTACTTCTTTGCAATTTCTTTTATTTAAGTTACTTTTTACTCTGCGTTGTGTTTTTGTTTGTTTAGTTTGTGCAGTTAAACTAGCAAAGTTTAACGTAGGGTTTTACACATAATAGCTAAGATTTTTAATTTTCTATAAAAATGTTGTCTTCTCAACATTATTTTCTCTGATGTTTTTTTTTTTTTTTTTTTTTTTATTCTTTATTTTTGTACCTACAGCGATCTATCTGGATTAATTTACGGATATTTAAGACTGCTCAACTCTTCTTTTCGCCTCTGCTGAAGATACGCTTCCACATCTCTTTCTACAAAGATCTTTCATATAAAATTAAATTTAAAATATAAATTCACTTGATTAGTTGAATTCAAAATTAAATTTACAACTCCCACCTTTCACTTACTTTTCCACCCATACTTTCGTAATCCTTTCAAATAGCAGGTCAACGTTCAACTCTTCTCTCCTTACTTCCACTAAAAACAACTACTGTTGTCTTTATGCAAGATCACTTCCAACATAAAATTTAGAGTAAAACATCGCAATTTTAACTCTTACTGTTTACCTTCAAACCACTTTCTATCCTCTCTATGCATTATCAAATCAGTCTACGACAAAAAAATTGTACAAGGGAATCTTATAGATTGCACAAATAATACAAAGGGAGAAAAATTAAAGGAATAAATACAAAATCAAAACAAATTATAAAATAAAACAAAGAACAAAATAAAAAAAACAATAAAAATGGCCAAACAGCAAGACAAACAGAGGCAAAAACAGGGCAGACGCAAGCCTTGTTTTTAACAGCCAAACATCCAGACCAGTTGGGCAAAACAGGCAAGACAAACCAAAAATCGCCACCAGGACAACGCAAACAAATCATCCAGAAACCACTGAAACAACTCAGGCCTCTTTTTATTCTTATTTTTTTTTTAATCAGTGTTCAGCCACTGGACGTCATATTAAGAAACAGGACTCATATATACCTGATCTTTAATCAAGTCAGAAGAATCACAGGCCTTTATACCTATCATTTTCCCGACCAGAATCACAGGAGACTCAACGTACCTTGGTCTTTTCTTAGAATCAGCTATCACAGGATCACAGGACCTTTGTACTGGGCCTTCCTCGATAGAATCCAAGTGAAGTCAACTTCTCTAGTCCTGTCTGAACCAGAAATCACAGGACTTGATACCTGATCTTTTCTGAGCAAAAATATCTAGGATTCATCATGTTACCTGGTCTTTTCTATCTTCAAAAAATAGATCCACAGGAGATCAACTTCTCTTTCCCTTCTGACCAGAAATTTCACAGCGACTTTAATACCTGATCCTTTTTCTGAGCAGTAATATCAAGTCATTCATATATATCCTGTCCTTTTCTAGTTACGAACAGAATCACAGAGAATCAATATCTGGTGGTTCCTGACCAGAGTCACAGGGCTTATATACCTGATCTTTTCTGCCATCAGAACACAAGCATCATATATACCTGGTCCTTTCCTATTCAATCGGCTGGAACTAGTCCTTGCCATATTTTTAGCATGCATTCCGAGTATTCCTGTCCTGGAAATGTTTTAACTTCAGACAGAGCGAGTCAGATTCTAAGGCTAGGCAGAAGCAGCAAACCTCAAAAGACCGGGGTTTGGGTAATGAAGTCGACGCAGCCCCTAGACTTCACACAGCGTAGCATGACTCATCAGATCAAATCAAACATTGCGAATACCCCTAGTCAGCAACCATACAGCAGACTACGTAAAAGTGAGGATGGCGTCAACTTCTTTGAGACTCCGAGCCTCACAGACTCTCGAACGACACACAAGCAACTTGTCGATCTTGGGTTCCTTCACCAGGATCCCTTACCTCTTAATGGTAATTTGGCATTCTTGCTTGGTAGGTGTGTCCTTGGTCTGGAAGAAGGATCTTCTGGGAAGGTATGTTCGCCATCCGCCGCGGTCACGCACCATTGTGTGAAGAAAATTCCATCAGTCCTTAGTTTGAAGTTTGCGTACGGAAGGTAAAGCTTTAATGGTATCCCAGGATACGGGAGCCCAACTGACACAGAGCGAGTCATCTGAGGCAGTAGATGACCCCAGTGTAGGGCCAGGGCCCAGTTATACAGAGAAAGACAAAGGAAATGACACTGTATTTGCATGTACCGGGGTTACAGACATTTGGTCAGACAGGAAAGAAGACTTTATAACAAAGATAATGTTATCAGAGTAAGCTGTAGCCACCCTTGTTCACGTATCGCGGTAGGGGTAGGGGGTCTGGCATCAGCATACTCTAGGGATAGGGCAGCAAGGCCCCTAGACTGAATAACTTAAGGAATAAAGATGTTGCTTCAGTAAGATGTGTTAAGACAATGAAGTGTTGTGATGTACAGGCGGAAGACCAGACCGGGGTGACGAATAACAAGGAGCGTGGATCTCCTTGATCAAGGATCAAGGAGTGTAACTCAGTGGGGTCTGTCAGGGTTGTTTTCTAGGTGCTAGCCAGGTTATACTAAAGGATGTGTAGTTTTCTTCCTCAAATTTAACGTCTCGTGTTCTGGGCTTAGCGAATTGACCGATTATCGCCTGATGACTAACTGCCAGACATGACTCGCAGCCACGTCACCACCGTGAATGGCCACTGCACTCTGTACTTGAAAGACATCTTTCACTACAGCAGAAAAAAAATAAAATCCCATGTGTAAAAAATGTTCTCAGATACAAAAGCTCACCAAATGATTCAGTAAAACGTCTCTGAAGTAAGCGTATTACACTTTTCAAAAGGGACAGAGGTCACAAACATCTTATTTGTTGCGATAACTCAGTACACTATATCGCATAATACTATTAAATTAAAGACATATCTTTGTTACCAAGGTGAATCAGTCACAGCCGCTAAGACACAGCACTGAAATCAACCAATTAATTGCACTTCAGGCTCTTTGCAGTCTGTACATACAACTTGATAATTCCTAATATACACTCAGTCTGTCAGTTTTTTATCGAACTGTAGATAAAACTCATGTCTCCCTAGTTCAATAAAAACAGCGCTGCATTAATCCGTCTTCATGAAGCTTATAATATTCAATTTGTAAAATAAAATAGTTTTTAGGACAGTGTGTTGGATGATCATCTGGAGGAATTAGTGTGTGGACGCTGTGCTCTACAGTATACAGAGGCGTTCTGTTATTTACCTAAATTCACTGACATGAATAGAACACAACCTGGACGCATTGGTCGGATGTCCTTGATACAGAAGTAGCTTTGGGTGGCATATGTCTTCAATATTTGTTACTGTCAACTTGTCACTTTTCGGTGACCTTTTACTATCTTGGACAGTTAACTGCTCTGATCTGTTGACACATTTAGCGCTCTTACACTTTACATGAGCTGACTGTCAATAAAAACTTTTCAACTGAGGCTTTTTCTCTATTGTAATGACATGGTTCTTTTCACTTCTTGTTAAGGGCGAGACCTTTATCATTATGTGGTCTACGCAGCACTACACATCCAGTTTGATCTCTCATCCATCCATGTCAGATTGAATCATCAGTCCAAACCATCACCCCACCACGCAGAGCAACGATGATCGGCACAGAGCCTGCACCAGAGACCAGAAAGGCACATCCGACAGCGTTCAAAACTGTGGCTGCTTATATGGTCCTTTCGTTAAAAACCAAAACTAAGGTCAAACAGGAAACACCAGCACCCACACAACAGCCACACAAACAACTAAAGCACTGCCCTGTCCCACTATGTGGACAGTCTTCTCAGAACCAAAACTGGACTACGCGACTCCCTTTTTTCATTTGACTTTTCAGTCATACATTAGACGATCTTTATAAAAACTGAGTTTCATTAATACATCGACATTTTACTCTCTTGCCTTCGACAAACACTAGTCTAGCCTTCACAGGTCCCTCCTTCCATGCATGCACGACACATCGTCGGCAACCCATCACATAGGCCGCGCCCATGCGTGAGCGTAAACAGCCCGAAACACACCATTGGTCTCATCCTCCTGCCCCCTATCACACCAACCACCAAACCACAGCAAAGCAGTCTGTAGCTCATTAACATGAAGAATTCTAACTCCACAGCATTCTAACTGCCTCTAACTCAACCAGCCTGCCACACGCCAAAACCACACAACCAACTCCCATCACCACACTCTCGCTATTGACTTCATGCTGCTTTCCACACTGTGGTCGACAGCGCGATTAGGACTACTAGCCTCGGGGTGTCTACCCGTCATCTCGTCTTCCAAGTCTTGTCTCTTGTCCATCCCAGACCTACAACAACTAACCCCCAGAGTTTCTAACATGAACCAGCAGACGTTTCCCAAAACTCGTCGCTATCACCGGCTCCACAACTCCCAGAGTAGTGTGGCATGCGCAGAATTACCCAAAGCTAGACAAAAAGTCGTGGACAGTAGGGCCCTCCCATTCTTTTCTGGTTTCCAAAAAGGCGCCCGTCAGAGCTGATACACGCTGACACTACTAATTGACCTGTACAAACAACAGTCATCAGTCATATCTGTCTCAGAACTCACCTCAAGACTCACCACACCCACATCTCCTCACCTCATACTGCATGTGAGCCTGCCACTTTAAAAAAAACACTTTCCGACTGCTGACTATCACTGCTATATGACTGCCACTGATACCCACCACCACACCTAAAAACTCAAATCCAACACCACTGAAAACTGAAACAGCCACAACATCTCTGACTTTCAGGACACGCGCCTACTTCATCAGCTGTTCCTCTACTAAAACGTCCGTGCATCACCTTCTCAGGCTCTCGACTCCAGGATCACACCTAATAACTATCATCATCCACATCATATAATACCTCACCTAACTCACTCCACTCACCCCACACACATATAATATACTGCTATATATAGTATCCTACCTATTACCCTACGCCACACCTCCTACCACAAGTATATATACAGTACTGCCTCGGCAAAAGTTTTAGGCAGTGGATCTCTCTCTCTTAGGACGAAGAATTGTGTATTGGGATAAGTCTTCCGGAAGCACCAAAAACAAACCTAAATCAAAAATCAAGCTTTGTCTTGTGTTGATGTTTGTTATTTGGAGGTTTATTGTGATCGATCTTTTCATGTGTGTCTTTGTTATATTTGTGGAATCTGTCATTTGTGTTGTCTTTTGTTTTAAGTTTAACATGGAGAAAGAGGCGTTCTGAGCAGAAAGACAAAGCCTCCAATGATCCATATGTTAATAGTTCTGTTTCAAGTGTCTCTCTAAACAGGCGGAGCAAAGACAATGGCAGAGGAGTCCTATGGAACTTCACACCTTGGAAAAGCCACCCTCCTGGGATAAAGGCTTTGGAAATTCCTTCCATTGTGGTGAGAAATGGCTGATTTGCAGCTACCAAATTGTAAAGGTAAATCGAACCCACCCTGTCTCTGGCACCTCCATGCAAGATTCAGTTTAAGATGGAAACATTAAACTGGGTATCAGTTAAAGGTATTTTAAACAACCCATAGACTATAAAACACAGTACAATACGAATTGAACAGAGACAATCACAGAATCTAAACATCAGCGAAGCACAAACAGTTATATAGTCACTATAACAAGGACCTAAACTGAGTAAATATGTGACATAGGGAGTGAGATCAATAGTCACAGGTACGTCCTTGGCCTTAGAGTTTGTACATCTGTCTGAGATTTGCAATAGAGCTTGTTTCTCTAATGTGATATTGGATCTTGTTTAAAAGATTAGTACTGTAACCGGTGCAAATAAAATTGATTGATTGATTCATTCCCACATGCTGCTACTTGAAAAAGAGCAAAAAGTGTTAAATTAAATTAAGAATTTAATGGTTAGATTAAGAATTATATCATGTAGTTATGTTTACAGTATGGGTAGGGCTGTTTGATTTAAATATGATATACAAAATTATGGTAAAATTTCTTTACTAGATTATCCGTGTGATTTGCAAATACTCAATATCTGTGATGGCTAGAGTTTAATTTGCTGAAAATTAACCTCATTCACTAATGACTCCAACTTGATTAGGACTTATGAGCCAACACAGATATTACCAAAGTAATGCATCATTTCCAAAAGACTACACAGTATCCCTTTCAAGAAGGGAGAAGATTCAACTTGCCCTGTAAGTAACCTCTACAGAGCACATTTTCAGTTTAGTTGTATATCTGCTACATTCACCTATAATAACTTCTCTTTAGCCTCTCCCTCTGACTCTGTGACACAGGCACAGTGATAGGTTACAGATGAAAACTTTTGTTTTAGGAAATGGTCAATGGAATTCACCTGCAACAGTTGTGTGAAAACCCTCAACGTGCTCTCACCCCAATCCTGACTATAACCAACCTTTCATGGGAAATCGACATACTATGTTCACACCCATGGATTCAACCAACTCATTTTACAAACCTGTCACTTATATTTAGTAGAAACCCAACTTCTGCCTTGTAAGATAATTGGAATCACACTTGCAACTTTCAAATCTGAAGACCTAAGCTCCCCTACTCAGAGTCATGGTCCCACTTCGTGGTGGACAGTAACAGAGTACATGTATTTCAACACTGTACTTGAGTATATTTTCCAGTATCTTTGCTTTGCTTTAACATTGTTGTTTCAGAAACTTCTGACGTTTACAAAAGACAGTGTGCCTTTGACTCTGCTGCAGCTTTATGAAGAACTCTTACTTTGAAGTAGAACCTTTTAGTCAATGAATGACTCGTCTTTTGTTTTCTAAAATGTGATAGATCATACTATGTGTTCATTGCTGCATCAAACTAAAAAAAAACAAACAAAAAAAAAAAACCAAAGCAATCACAATTAACTTCTACACTATCAGTCATGTTATGTTGCTGCATGTTTGAACAACTCAGTTTGAACCTGGCACTGCCCTAACGATGGCTATATCCGATAGAGATGAGGCAGAAGATGCTTCAAGTCTACTTGGAACTTAAATGAACTAAGATTCCATTAGCTTTAAATGTTTGCAGCGTTTAACAAATACATCACTATCTACAAAATTTGCCATCCAACTCTAGAAAGCATGTCGAGGTATTAGATGTTTGTCTAATTCGAGAGATGACTGCCTTTTGTTGAAATCAGTTGTTTTATAGCCATTTCTACAGTCTTTGTATCACATTCTACAAAACTTTATCTTTCAGATTCTACAGTGAGTCAAGACATTCGGTCGCTGCATCAGAGTCATTAGGTTCTGTCAATTTCCTGTAACAATACAACAATATGTTGACGTAAAGTAGAATATACATTTGAATACGTAAGTGTGTCAAAGGCAAGTACTACTGTTAAGTACTCAAAGAAAATTTGGCAAGAAATTTATTAATTAAGTTCTTCCCTTTCGAACTTTAGTACCTACACTGATAACTTAAGACAATGGAGTGCCCATAGACAGGTCTGTCATTTGTGCTAATTGTGCTAATTATTGAAAAGTGTCGCCCTGCCATCTCAATGCTCCGCCACGTAGCTGAGTCATTCATCTGAGAAGGCTTGTCAACCTAGCCTAAGGTATGTAATACAAATTAAATAGACTAAGGCGATTTTGAATGTTACATGTTTACATGTTACAGGATCATACATCCTGTGGGCAAAAGGTGTTTGCTGACCATGCGGGCCAAAAGCTCCGTCAAAGTTCTATTCTCCCACACCCGCGTCCAACTTGTTCCTAAATGAATGTGGTTCTTTTGCAGAAGACTACTGATGTGAAAGAATCATAGGTTTGCCTTTCTCATGGAATGTAAATATGTACACTAGTGGATCCAAGACGGCCGCTATTGTGGGCTTCCCACACTTTTCCCTATAATCTTATCTATTGACCTAACTAATTGTCTTTATGGACTCTCTCCTCTTCTGCATCACAATTGTTCGGTATATAATACTACTTAAATACATTACAAGTATCTTAATTCATACATCTGCTAGAATATTCTTACTTTTGTACTAAACTTATGCTCTGTTCTCCTAGAGAATTCAACTTGCATCTATCACAGCATCATATCTGATATCATAGCTGTCACAGTCTCTTACTCTTACCTAGACGATACCTTATATGTGCTCATACATATCATCAATTCCAATACCATGCTGAGGATACTGGGTCTTAATATACATGCTAGAAAAGTTCTATAGGAAGATACCAAGAGTGATGCACATCAGAAGAGCACCTGTGCATCGATATGCTGTCTCAGAGTCACGATACAACTTTCGATGAGTTGACGACTCTCACATAATCACCGAACGTCATGCTGTAGAAAAGAGTGTTAGGAGCCGCTATCAAGCATTCAACTTGAGAATACTCACACTGTAGCCATTCGAAAATGAATGCACCCAATTAGAAATTGGAGAGACTTAGCTAAACTCGAGTGAGCAACAACATCACGAGCACGCACCAAGTGAACTCGCTTCCTTCACCTTTCAGTGTGAGGCCTCCTATCCCATCACCAATTGAGGATTACAAAAGGAACCCCTTTTTGCGAAAGCAATAACCCGACATCCGGAGCCCACAAAGTGGATATACATCTCCAGCCACTAGAACTACGACAAGGGAATTGATACCAGTGGAAATTACAGACATTCAAGAGAATCGGAAACCAACTATTCCCAGATGACACAATCCCTGACAAACACGTATCCTCCTGCAGGACACCCACACATCTTGCACTATAACTCCACAAAGAACACCAAACCTCTCCAAATCAGACAGTTATCCATCCGGACTAACCAACTACTCACCAACTGGTTATTCCCCAACATCTCCTAACCCCTCAACCCTTTGGAACCCCTCATTCCAAAGCTGCGGAGTATGCATCACTCGACCCCAACTAAGAGACTTCCTCTCATGGCTGTTCGAAAATCTTCGCAATCCTCTAAGCTGCAAGAGCATGTCCCACTCACAAGAAGAATGACTGCATAGGATTAGAAGACGACCTTTTCAAAGTTCGTGCCGCACTAGATTACCTCCTTGCCTCACTAGGGGGAACCTGGACTCATCACCAGGACTCAAATGTTATACGTTCATACCACAATAACAAACACGTACATACAAGAAATCAGCTAACCACACAACACGAAGTTATCGCAGCAAACTATTACACGAGCCAGTCACCACTACTTGTCTTGACTGGTCAAACCTAGACTGGTGAACAGTTAGACTATTCGTACCTGCTTGGTTTTAAATTTGTTTTCCATTAGTCTCCTGATCAATCGGTTTTAATCCATCATCAGAGTCCACTCAATAAAAAATAACTTTAAAATGATCGTAGCTCCATCACAACTCACCTTTGCCCTTCAAACAAAGAGGGAATGAGATTTATTCTCAAAATGAATTGATTGTTGTGAACTTAATGTACGCGTTATAGATCCTACGTCTTTTCTTTACCATCCCATACCTCATCATTGATTTAGCTTTGTTCGACAATTACTTTTTCATTGACCTTTGTTTTTGCCTTGCTTACTTGCCTCATTTGATTTGCTTTGTTGATCCAAATTGAATTTGTTCTATTTTTCAAGCGACTTTTGTTTACTTGATCATTTCCTTTTGTTTTTATTTTTGACTTCTTGGATCATTTCCTTATCATTTTGCTTTGTTGAAATTGATTTTGTTCTTATTTTTCCATATTTTTGTTTTACTTGATATTTCCTTGACTTTTTTTTTGCTTGATTCATTCGATTTCATTTGCTTTTTTAACGTTGATTTGGCTTTAAGTTCTTGTATTCACTTTTTGATCATTTCATTTGCAACTTTTGGTCAATTGATGTTTTGTTTTATTTTTTCGGGCATATGACTGTGTTTTAATTTTGATTATCAATTGATTTATGTTTTCATTTCATTTGTTTTGGTTTCACATTTGATTTTGCTTTGCTTGGGTCAATTGACTTTAATATTTTTTTTTTTTTTGATCTACTTTTTTTTTTTTCTACTTATTCTTACTACATTTTCTCTCAAACTTAATCGTTTAAATTTTACATCACACCGATCGATTTGTTTTAATTTCATTCTATTGTATATTATTGACATTTTAGTTTGTTGTTTTTGTTTTGTTTTTGGTTTTTGTTTGTTTTTTTGTTTTGTTTTCGATTTTTGTTTGTTTTGTTTCAACTTGATCTTGTTTTGTGTGACTCCTTGTGTATTTCATGATCTCTTATTTTTAGATAGAGTGAGTATTTGAGTGAGTATATGACCTGTAACTTAGGAGTGAGATAATGGAGTTATTAGGATAATGAGATAAGATTAATCGACTATTATGTAAGATATCGTACCTACGATAATATAACGCAATTTATGTATGAGGATTTGCTTAAAAAAATAAAAAAATAGAGTAAGTGGAGATATTGATGAGAAAAATATGATCACATCAATTGGATTTATAGTATCAAGATACATAGATAGAATGAGACGAGTAAAAGAGAGACTTATCAACCGTTAAGAGCAATCTACAACCCCACTTTGGATTGTGAATGGTGTGTGTATTCACCTATAGAGTATGATACACCTTCGCTTGATTATTTTTGAACGGTAGAAGCTCACATCTCCTCCTCCCTTCCAGTCTCTCTTGAAGCACGTTGCATCACCATAACACTTTCATTGAGGTCTTAACAAACAATTTCTTACTTAAGCACTCCTTTACTTTGTAGTTAATACAGGTCTAGGGGCCCAGCTCGCCATGCTCCGCTGCTCAGATGCTTTACACCGACTAGAGATACTAAAGTTTGACGTGCTCGCACTCTCACCTAACCCAAACATATACCACCCTATGCCCCCCGATACACGTGTAACCTAAGGTGCTACAACTACGTTCGACTAAAGACTCTCTTATTCTTGGTTTAGAGTGTAACTTCTTGCTCTATGAGTGTCACGCAGAATCTGTAAACGCTCAATGATATATGCAAGACGGTGTACCTAGTTTCCTTGGTGGTCTTTCTCTCTGTTCAATAACTGTGGTTCTGCTCGCTACACTTCTGCGAGGATACTGTGCTATACCAACTCCGTTCTCTTGACCTGTCAGGTATGTCTTCACCGTGTGTCATAATGCTGGTGGAGATGAACCTGGCTATCCACTCCTTTGAAGCTTTTGTGTTCGAGTTATCACATCATGGTGAAACACTTCAAATCAGGAGTAAGACTGAGTTGAATTTTTCTAGGTTCTCAAGCGCATAAGGCTGGCAGAATTGAGGTCTTCATTGACCTGGTACGGTGGTAAACTTACTTAGTTGTTAAGCGTAATTGTTTGCTGTGTTAAACAATATGCACCCCCAAATGCAGCTTCGTAAAAAGCACCATCTTATGACTGCTCACTCTGCCTGTGTCGTCATCCAGGAGCGTAATCAGAAAACGCCATCGCGAGGCTCTGAAGGAGTACGAGCCGAGATGGGCAGGTGTACGCCAGGAACAAGAAGAGTGTCCAGAGAGTCTAGAGCCCGAGACATTGTCCTGGAGACATCGGGAAGTTGGTTGTAAAGAAGACAAATAATCACCCACATAGAAGCATCATCAATCCACATCACAAGCGTCGTCGCACGCAGTAGTATGATGACTAGATTATCTTCAGGGTTCACTCTGATGCTGAGACGTAGCATTGCTGCAGTTTTACTAGTTCAACATGTATACTAGTACATCTCAAGGTAGATGTCCATGTGCTTGTCTTCTGATTATAAAAGCAGGTCGTACGGGTTTCTAGTATTAATACTGTGGAAAGTATCAAAGTGGGCTCAGGCTGTCTTCCTCACACGAGAAATTGCACACAGCCTGTAATGTCAGCATAACTGAGCATTACAGACAGTAGAAACTTAACTTTGGTGACTGTCTACACCAAGAACATCTCCAGCACCATCGACCTCGGACCTACATCTCACTTGCAGGATTTGATTCTCTGAGTCTTAACTTGATCTACTACTATTTGTATTCAGTCATCTCTAGAATCAGTCATCCAATCAGAAGAGAGACTTACAGGCCTCTTCCTCTTGATTGGATCTCACGACCTGTTGTTACTTAGAGCTCCAGTAGAGACCTGAGAAAGGAGATGTAACAACTACTAGAGGCTGGTTTCTTGGTTCTTAAACTACAATTATTAAATAAAACCACAAATATATTCTATCTTATGGATCAACATGCTTCAAACAAGAGACCACTTCTGGAGAAGAGGAAAAATATGGCACTTTTTTAATCCTTTGAAAGTGATTCTTAGCACTCATCATAGTCTTGAAGTGTCCAATACTTTTCTGTGAGCCTGTGTTTGTATTTTAGATGTGGAAAATATCTAACAATAGCAGAATCCCACACGCGGCTGTCTGCATCAATTGTTAAAACGTGAACTCAAAAAACTACTAACGTCAATTACAACTGTTTGTCTCAATCCATTGTTGTAAAGAGAAGAAAGTTTCAGTAGAGATAGATAGCTCACTTATGGATAGATAGATAGATAGATAAGATTAATAGATAGATAGACGATAGATAGATAATAGCATAATAGATAGATGATAACTACTTTATTATCACCTAGGGGAAATTCATGATCAGGGTTTGGTTGATAATGTCATTTTTAAACATGTATTTATTACAGTAATCAAGATATCAGTATCATGTTGAGTAGGCTGACAATTTAATCTAATAATTATGAAAATCTCCAAAATTAACCCCAAAGTGGGGCCAGTGCAATATATATAAATCTTCTATTGACTAAATGTAATATGTTCACAACAACAACCCCGTAAATGAGCCTCGTGCGCTACAGAGATGCTACAAATCATATTCTCCAATGTACTGGAACATGTTTTGATACCAGACCAGTCATCTTCATAGATAGATATTATTCACTCTGAAAGAAATTCAGGCAGTCCGGCTGCACACCACACGCATATCAGAAAGTTAACCATATAAAAAGCCAAAGTATAGCAGGTGAAAAAGGCAACAACAACAACATAAATAAAATAAGAAATAAAATAAAAATAATAAAAGCTACAATATGAATGTCAGTAATCTACCAGGAGGATCTACACTGGTGACTCAGGAGTAAGTGTTTAGCGAGCATATGAATTGAAAACTTGAGACCCCAGAGCTTTCATGTTTTTTTCTCCATAACTGATACGCTGTCGGCTATTGGTCTCTGTGCTGCCATAGAGCATGGAAAGACCTATCCACTGCCATGATTGTTTGTAACATGGCTGAAATAATGCACTGTGGCTTCTTTGTTTACTTGTTTCTGCAAACATCAATAATCTGCGTGCCTGCCGCTTGCAATCTCTGCCCTCTCCTCTTGGCCTGGTAGCCATGAAACCAGGCGAGGCACACAAGGCTTCATAAGGAAAATATGCGATTGGAGTGCATCTAAAGCTAGCAATCCCAGAAGGCGTGGGGTATAGATTCGATGCGCGAGAGAGGACGTGTGAACGTTTAGGAAATTCTTTCATTTGGTCAGATGAACTTGTTGAGCAACCGCATCTGTGAGTTTTAAGGTGCTTTGTTTTATTTCAGTGCTGGGTTTGCCTGTTGACAACCGTGATGAGGGCATTTATGTTCAGGTAGTATTCATCACCTGTGCCATTTATTGCTGATTAGTGATAGTCTTCGTTACAAGCCTGAGGGAATCGTTCTTCAGATCTCGGTACAACATTTATTAGGTACTCATCGATGATCTTGATTAGACTGTTTGGTGATCCATTAGTCAAAGGTCAAGGTCAAACAGTGCACCTTCCACAAAACTTCAATTTTTTCGGGATGGCGAGTATGGGATCGTGGATATCATTTATGGATTATTGAGACACAAATGTCTAACTCGATAAATAATTGAAGGTATCGACATTCTTAATAGTCAGAAGGTCAAAGGGTCAACTTCCTGTGTGAGATCACATGTTCTGTACACAACCTGTTTTTTATTACAAAATCCTTCTTCAAATGTTTTCACTACAAATCAGTTGCGAGTGTCTCGAGCTATGAATAATGATTGCAAATTAACAACTCACACCAGTCTTGCGTAAAACCCTTGATCGAAATCGTTATAGATGGATTAAATGAAATGATAGTGATTCTATAAAGATCTATGAATGCTCTACCCGTCCTGGGGATTTCTGGCAGTACAGCTGTTACTAAAAACCAATAACGTAATCAATTTTTTTGAAATGTTTTTATATTTTTCTCTGTGCCTTGCTCTCCGCAGTTTCATTGCAAAACAAAACAAATTATCGCTCCATTCCCAAAAAAGGCCTGTGAAATCCTGGAAGAGACTGGAACATATTTGTATTGAGTCTTAACTAATGGATGTAAAAAATCTGTTTTCACCACTGATGTTGTCACTTAATGGGATCCAGTCTCATTAGGTAATAGAATCGTTATTACTCTTGTCACAAATGTGTGCCTTTCAACTTCTTCTCAAGAGTTTTTCACAGTCAACATTATCTGAGCTCTTTCTTTCTCCTGGTCAAATCGACATGAGAACCAGATCATCCAATCTCTATCGATCATTAACAAGGCTGAAAATCACTCAGTGTTTGTATCTTGAGTAACATGGTGATGATCGTTGTATATCACCAGATAATTGATCTAATAACACACACAACACAAGTATCTTGACCTACTATAAGAACTCTTCAATCTCAGATCCTGTGCAATTACTTAAGAATGCTCAGAGAGAGGAAGACAGGGCTTACGTGTGTGTGTGTGTTGTGTGTGGTGTGTGGTGTGTGTGTGTGTGTGTGGTCGTTGTGCTGGCTGTCTAGTGTGTGCTGTGTGTGTATAGTGTATTGTGTGTTCTGCGTTTGTGTGTGTGTATGCTGTGTGGTGTGTGTGAGACTCCAGCTTGCCGCCCCTTACTGACTGGTAGTAAACAAAAGTATGTGGTTCCTCTCAAGCGTGGGCAACTCTGTAGACTGTTCCAGTCAGCTGGAGCTGTGTTTCATGTTAATAGTGCCTCTCTTTTGGTGCCATGGTTTACATTCTCATCGTCATGTAAACAAGTCTGTCTGGTAATGGGTACAGCTTACATTTTTGGATTTAAGCTGCCAGTAACTTGTGTTGGTCAATGTGGCTCACATATTAATTACCTTTTCCAAGCTACTTCGCAGTATACTTTGTGTTTTGTAAACCAGCTCTGATGTGTCCTATTATTGAGACAGACCTGTTTCAGTTGTCCTGGTTCACAGACAGTATAACGTGTGTCATTACTAAATTGATATTTAATATTTCTTTAGATAATCAAGTTAATCATGTAAGATTAACCTGGTGTATCATAACACCCATTAACTGCTTCGCAGTAATACATTTTTATTGTTCATGAAGCGTTTGGTATTCTCTTAGAGTTTTACACTGGCTTGCCTATTTATATACCTTTTATTTTCCAAATGCAAAAGTTCTGTATTCTGAGAGAACTTTCATCTCTCCAAACCTCCTGACCATCCGGCTGTCCATCATCCATCTGTCCATCTGTCCATCCATCTCATTTTTGACGCTTTATCTTGGGTTCGTGTTGCAGTGGCCATCAGGTTTTAAGAAAAGTATGTCCAGAGTCGTTCGTCTGCCAGCAACGTTTTCGCGAGCTCTTCCCGCAGGATTCTGAGGGTTCTCCCAGACTGATGAGATACAATTATATATAAATCTCTTCCACATGTTCTGGGTCTACCCCGAGGTAGAATTGCCTGGAAGACTCCACTGGGTAAGGCGCCCTATACTGAAAAGACAATTCCCAGAACGTTGATAGATACTGAGGGGTTTTTTTTTCATTTTTTAATATTTAAGTAAATAAATGTCCCTAAACCCTCATTTGATCGTTTAAATACAAACAATTTTGTTTAATTAATTGTAAACATGGCTTTAGAAAAAAAGAAATTCAGACAAACCTTTCTTAATCATGCTGTTTCACATTAATCCCAATAAAACATGACTTGAGGAAGGAAGGTCTGCTTCCACGTCCTCTCTTCAAAGGTTCTTTGTCGCTTTAAGACAGGCTCTCCATAATTGTTAAATAATACCCTGTCCGCTCTCCTCCTGTGTCCTTGTAGTTCCTTAACTAGTCACTGGTAATGATGAGGAGAACGCTCCAAACAAAAGGAATGTATCCCGCCTGATGGTGTCAAGTTGCACCTCTCAGTCTCTCCTCTGCCTCCTGCCTCTTTCTTATGCACCGACCTGTATAAACAGTTTTAGAACAGGCTCTGCTTCTACCAAAAGAAGACTGCTAACCTTCGATGTGCATGTCGCCATCTGTCTCCTGTGGTTTTTTTCCATTAAGCGATTTTATGGGAGTATTATTGGATCTATTTTAACATTATAATACATAGGGAAGTGTTGTTCAACCACCATTACCGTAATGCTTCTTCTCTCGGTTTGATTCCTCAGTGTCCAGTGGTTAGGAAATTACAACACAGACGCCCGGTGATTCTAACGTTGAAAACATGAATAAAGCAGCTTTCAACGATTTAATGTCAATGTTTGAGCCAAACGCGGTACGGAGGACCAGTAGACTCAGGGAAGAGTTGGAGCTGAGATTCATGCTAACTTCTTTGATTGTTTTCCTCTAATATTTATGAACAGATGTTAGGCAGGTTTTTACACCACTTAGCAGCTGAATTATCCACACGAAGCTGTCCTCCTCTCGCATACAACACACCAGGAGATTTAAAACCAGCTAGAACACTGAGAGGAAAGCAGTTTGACTTATAAAGATCAGTGATACTCGCGAAGAATATTGTAGAGCTTGTACCAACAACGGCTTTAGTCTCCATGTCATTTCCCTCTCTCTCTCCCTGACTTTCCTCTCCCTCTTCACTGTAGTGATTTAAAAAAATAGAACAAGAAAATGGACAAAAACAATCAGGTGATTGACGCCAAGAGTGACAATGAGCGAGATCTGA
>NW_019184284.1:28247-30277 GCF_002260705.1 Seriola dumerili
ATCAGTCATGTTATGTTGCTGCATGTTTGAACAACTCAGTTTGAACCTGGCACTGCCCTAACGATGGCTATATCCGATAGAGATGAGGCAGAAGATGCTTCAAGTCTACTTGGAACTTAAATGAACTAAGATTCCATTAGCTTTAAATGTTTGCAGCGTTTAACAAATACATCACTATCTACAAAATTTGCCATCCAACTCTAGAAAGCATGTCGAGGTATTAGATGTTTGTCTAATTCGAGAGATGACTGCCTTTTGTTGAAATCAGTTGTTTTATAGCCATTTCTACAGTCTTTGTATCACATTCTACAAAACTTTATCTTTCAGATTCTACAGTGAGTCAAGACATTCGGTCGCTGCATCAGAGTCATTAGGTTCTGTCAATTTCCTGTAACAATACAACAATATGTTGACGTAAAGTAGAATATACATTTGAATACGTAAGTGTGTCAAAGGCAAGTACTCTGTAAGTTCACTCAAAGAAAATTTGGCAAAGAAATTTAATTAATTAAGTCTTCCTTTCGAACTTTAGTACCTACACTGATAACTTAGAGACAATGGAGTGCCATAGACAGGGTCTGTCATTTGTGCTAATTGTGCTAATTATTGAAAGTGTCGCCCTGCCATCCTCAAGCTCCGCCCAAGTAGCTGAGTCATTCATACTGATGAAGGCTTGTCACCTAGCCTAAGGTATGTAATACAAATTACATAGACTAAGGACGATTTTGAATGTTTACATGTTTACATGTTACAGGATCATACACTGTGGGCAAAAGGTGTTTGGCTGACCATGCGGCCAAAGCTCCTGTCAAAGTTCTATTCTCCCACACCCGCTAACAACCTTGTTTCCCTAATAATGTGGTTCTTTTGCAAGAAGACTACTGATGTGAAAAATCATAGGTTTTGGCTTTCTCATGGATGTAAATATGTAAACCTGTGGATCCACAATGACGGCCGCATTGTGGCTCCCACACTTTTCCCTATAACTAACATGACTAACTTACATGTCTCATGACTTGTCCATGCATCAACAATTGTCGGAAAAACTACAATACATCAAGATCTACACCATCTGCAAGATAGTTTTACTGTTGCCTAACTGCTGTTGCTGAGTACGTCCACAGACAAGTGAAAGCTGTCCAGTCTCCTAGCGACGAACCTTGCAACAACATCCAACCAGGGGACTGGGTCTACATCAGAGAGTTCCAGAGGAAGACCGCCCTGAAACCCTGCTGATCCAAGCCACAACACGTCGTGCTCACCCCAACACCGCTGTGAAGTGTGAGGGCCGTTCCACCTGGATTCACGCCTCCCATTGCAAGGAGAGACCTGCTCCACCATGCACCAGAAGCCGACAAGAACCCTCCTCACCTTATGGACCTCCTCCCCATCACCATTAGGATTACAAAAGGACCCCTTTTTGCCGAAGAATAACCCCGACACCGGAGCCCACAAATGGATATACATCTCCAGCCACCTAGAACACGACCAAGCGGATTGAACAGTGGAATCTACAGACTTCAGAGAACAGAAAACCAACTATCTCCCAGATGACACAATCCCTGACAAACACGTATCCTGCGACACCCACCACATCTTGCACTATAACTCCACCAATGAACACCAACCCTCTCCAAATCAGACAGTTATCCGGCAACCAACTTAACCCCAACTGTTATTCCCGCAACACTCCTAACCCCCTCACCCTTGGAACCCTCATTCCAAGCTGCGGAGTTATGGCATCACTCGACCAAATAAGAGACCTCTCTCATGCTGTCGAAAATCTTGCAAACTCTACTGCAAGAGGCATGTCCCGACTCACAAAAAGAAGTGACTGCCATACGAAGAAAGACCTTTCAAAGTCGTGCCGCACTAGATTACCTCCTTGCCTCACAAGGGGGAACCTGTGCCATCACCAGGACTAAATGTTATACGTTCATACCAAATAACAAAACTACCATACAAGAAATCACTAACCACACACACGATATCGCCAAACTATTACACGAGCCAGTCACCACTAGCTTGTT
>NW_019184284.1:30302-32802 GCF_002260705.1 Seriola dumerili
AGAGAGAAGAGAGAGATGGATTGTTACTTTGCTCGCTCTACAGATGGCACAACCAAGGCAGCCATGAACAGCCCCTTCGATAGCATCAGTTCTTGATAGATTTGTGTAAGGGAGTTTAGAGGAGTTTTTGACCAGTCCCCAATTACCAGTGTGTGATGCATCCATCGGGCGTCTAAAGCAGACCCTCTCCTAGTGACGAATCGCCAACGAGCAGGAATGTTCCTTGACATAGCAATTTGAGTTCATGGATGCACCTAAGTCCTTGCGACTGGAAGTGTCTTGACTGAGGGACACCTTTAAAGAACTGCCTTTCAAAGAAGGGGTTAAGAATGCCAAATAAGGATGTTAGCCTACCACAATTTCTAGGGAGGAGCCACCAACTTGGAGTCTCTAATTTTTCTTTTGGCCAACAGGAAGATAACTGCTTACGCTCCCACCTCGCGGAGGTGAGAAGTCGTTTCATGCCTCCTCGCTTTTCTATAGTTCAAATCTGCATTCTGCTCTCCTGTCTCATCTCCCCGTCCCAGGGCTCCCTTCAACTTTCCTCTTGAGGAAATTATGTCATTCTTGGTGCCTGGTTCTTGTTTTCACCTTTCAGAAGTAGATGGTTTTATTCAGCGTCGTCATTGACAGGTTGAGTTCGCCTATACTTTTTTGGTGGCAAGTAAAGTTTGACATTTTCATATTCTCACTGCCCCGGTTCTGACAAGACAGGGCTCATCAGTAGCTTTGGGGGTTCTGTGCGGCCAATACTATCCTCTCTGTCCCCTCAGTTCCTGTGTTTTTTCTGACTCCCCTCCTTACATCTTTGTTTGTTGTACTTTGTTCTGTTGCCTTTGTCGTTGGCCTTTGGTGGATTTCTTGGCAATATATATGTCTTTGGATACGCAAGTGGCGTTGCACGGCCGGAGCAGATGCTAGGAATTAGACCTTCTGGGAGAACCCCGGACAATGCGTTGGCTGATTTGGATGGACTCGATGCCTGCTCTGGCTCGCGGTGTAACGTCCACCTGACAGAACACCTGCAGCCCTAATGCGTGTCTGTGCTAACCCGTGCTAGAGGAGATTATTGCACGTTTTTAATAACCATCAATATGTGCCTTGCTGCTCTCCTCCACTGCATTATATTCTGGTGCAGCCGTATCACATGTACCGTCTGAGTGGCAAAAGCACAACCCCCTCATGTTCGATGGGCTCATAGGATGTGGAGAAATGTTTCTGTCGTGGAGTATCTTTCTGTCATGCAACACTGTCGTGCAATCTGCTTTGTCCCAGCTAGTGGGCAGCCTCTCTCTCTAGATCCTCCTCCTGATACGCCTGACCTCTCCAAAGTCCCCAGAGGTTTAACCAATGGAAGATGAGGTAGATTCAGTAAAGGACATAAGATCTACTCCACTCCGCACCTCACAGACCCTACGACTGTTCCAGTTTAAATCAAGACTATGCTCCCTGGTGCCATTGCCCTCTCAGCCGTTCTCTTCTACAACGTGTCAAGCCTTGAACATAACAGCAATGGAAACATACATAGAGAAACTCCCCTTAGACAGCTGGGAATATTTCGGCCTTCACTTTCCTTCTCCGGTGGGCCGCGTTGGTTTTTTTTGGCTGTCCAAGAAGATGCTAGTCTGAGGCTCGCCTGAGTGATGTTGATTTATCCTGGTGGCTTCTCGAACTTACTATAACTATAAGAATAAATACGCCCCTAACTTCTGGATTTGATTCTTCTAGTCTTTGTCACCCCCTTCTGCTTTAGGTGTGTCGCTATGGTTTTGCGTCTTTATAACTTGGATCTCCCGTAAATGGCGCCTTATATTTGGTGAGAATTTAAGGAGGGGGACGATGTGGGAAGATGTGCTTTTAACACCCCTTTAGGGCACTTCTGATTGTATTTTAGTAATGGCCTTTTGGCCTTACCAATGCCTTCCAGCCGTATTTCAAGCCCTCATTAATGATGTTCTGAGATGACTTTCTGTAATCAGTTTGTGTAGTCTACGTTGGATGACATTCTCATTTTTCTCAGTCCCTAAGGAACTCACAGGATACGTCCGTTTCGTTTTACAAAAGGCATGCGTTGGAGAACAAGTTATTCCTTTCAAGGCGGAAAAGTGGTGACTTCTTCATGGCCCCAAGAAGGTCAAGTTTTTTTTTTGGGCTTTCATTATTGAGGAGGGACAATGTAGGCACTGATTCGGAGAATGGTGAGAGTGTTGTGTGGCAGGCGAGATGGCCAGTGCCCAGGAAGAACAGGAAGCAGACCTTACAGAGGTTTTTTTGTGGGTTTTCAAGTTTCTATAGACGAATCACCCGGGGATTACGAGCTTGTGTGGTTGCTCCTCTAACTGGTGTTGAAGAAAAATTCACGTCAAAGTCCCTTAGTTTGAAAGTTTGCCTGTACGGAAGTAAGTTTAAGGTGGTATCCCAGTGATACGGTTGAGCCAACTGACACAGAGCGGGTCTGAGGGCAGTAGACCTGACCCCGGAGTGTAGGGCCAAGGGGCCA
>NW_019184284.1:34582-37517 GCF_002260705.1 Seriola dumerili
AAAAAAGAGAGAGATTACAAGAGATAAGGAGGTTGTGGAAATGGTAAATTGCTTTTTGCTCATTTGGATTTTGCTTGTTTTGACATAGAACAAATTCAATTGTCAAACAAAGCAAATCAAATGAGCAAGTAAGCAAGCAAAACAAAGGTCAATGGAAAAATTAATTGTCGAACAAAGCTAAATCAAATGAAGGTATGGGATGGAAAGAAAAAACGTAGGATATAAGCGTAATTAAGTCAACAATCAATTCAATTTTGAATAAAATCTCAATTGCCCTCTTGTTTGAAAAGGGCAAGGAAAACTACCATACAAGAAATCACTAACCACACACACGATATCGCCAAACTATTACACGAGCCAGTCACCACTAGCTTGTTTGACTGGTTCAAACTAAACTTGGAACATTTATATTATTATACTATTTATACTGCTTGGTTTTAAATTTTGTTTTCATTAGTCTCCTGATCAACGGTTTAAGTCCATCATCAGTCACTCATAAAAAATAACTAAATGATGTAGTCCATCACAACTCACCTTGCCCTTTCAAACAAAGAGGGCAGTTGAGATTTTATTCAAAATTGAATTGATTGTTGACTTAATTACGCTTATATCCTACGTTTTTTCTTTCCATCCCATACCTTCATTTGATTTAGCTTTGTTCGACAATTAATTTTTCCGATTGACCTTTGTTTTGCTTGCTTTACTTGCTCATTTGATTTGCTTTGTTTGACAATTGAATTTGTTCTATTTTTCAACTGACTTCTGTTTTACTTGATCATTTCCTTTTGTTTTACTTGATCATTTCCTTTTGTTTTATTTTTTGACTTTTTGATCATTCCATTACATTTTGCTTTGTTTGACAATTGATTTTGTTCTATTTTTCCTTTTGTTTTATTTTTTTGACTTTTTGATCATTCGATTTCATTTTGCTTTGTTTAACCGTTGATTTGCTTTAGTTTTGTATTCACTTTTTGATCATTTCATTGCACTTTATTGGTCAATTGATGTTTTGTTTTATTTTTTCGGGCATATGACTTGTTTTATTTTGATTATCAATTGATTTTATGTTTTCATTTCAATTTGTTTTGTTTCACATTTGATTTTGCTTTGCTTGTCAATTGACTTTACTTTAATGTTGTCTACTTGATTTTCTTACTACATTTTCTCAAACTTAATCGTTTAATTTTACATCACACGTCGATAATTTGTTATTTATTCACATTCTATGTAATATTGATTACCATTTGTTTTTTGTTTGTTTTGTTTTTTTTTGTTTGTTTTGTTTTGTTTTGTTTTGTTTTGTTTGTTTTGTTTGTTTTCGTTTGTTGTTTTGTTTTGTTTCAACTTGATTTGCTTTTCGTTTTACTTTTATTTGATTTCATGATCTCATATTTTGCTATTTAATTGAATTTCCGTTACTGACATGGTCTAGATAATGACAATTATCCTGAATCTTCACCCAGTTTTGGGTTGCTTAAAAAAAAAAAAAAAAAAAAAAAAAAAAAAGAAGTGGATTGAGGAGAAAAATACACATCCTTTAGTATAGACTGGCTAGCACCTAGAAACAACCCTACAACCCCACTGAGTTAACTCCTTGATCCTTGATCAAGGAGATACCACCTTCCTTGTTATTCCCACCACCGTCTGTCTTCCCCTTACATCACCAACACTTCATTGTCTTAACAACATCTTACTAAGCAACATCTTACCTGTAAGTTAATTCAGTCTAGGGCCCTGCCTGCCCTATCCATAGATATGCTGAATACGCGGTATTTGTGCAGCGGGGGTTGCTTAAGGAATAAGAGTTAGGTTGTGTCGGGAATTGGTATTGCTAGTGTAGAAGTTCTGAATGATGCGCCGGTCGCTAGCGGCCGTAACACACACCGCATAGTACCCGCACGGACATAGTGAACCGGTGACAGAGTGCTACGACACTTACATGCAGCACTATGTAGTCAGAACACACCATGTATGCGACTTAGTTTAGGTATGTAACTCCTTGTCCTGTCTGATAGCTCAAAATGTCTGAGTGAAGCCCAGGTGATGAGTGCCAAATAATGTATCAGTGTGTCGATATTCGAAGTTAAACGTTAGGTTCGCAGTGCTCTTCGTCTGTGATGATTACTTGGGGGCCCGGCTGTCCCGCATAACGTCGCGTGCGGTCGTCAGTCTACTGCACGGTGGACCGCTCTGTGTCAGTTGAGTACTCACACGATGCAGTGGTAGATGATGTGCGCACTTACACGTTAGTGACTTGAAGTTGAATAGCCATTAAACTTACTTCCGTACAGGCAACTTCAAACTAAGGACTTTGAGTGAATTTTCTTCAACATGAGCAAGTCGCTGAGTCTCCTAGAGAATTGCATTTATACACAACTACATATGTGACTGCGACCAAATCATGTTTCTATTAACATAATGAGGATATGTTATTATTTAAGTGTTTTATTAACTTTTTACTGGTTTATTTTAGACACTCACAGCTCTTTGTAAAGTTAGGAGGAAAGAATGATCTGGTTTCATGCAGAAAAGTTCACAGTGCAGTTAAAATGTCATTTAACCAAACCATGATCTTTGCACAGTCCTTGAACAAAGTGCAATTTGTTCCATTTACACTGACCAGTGACAGGACTTTGGATGCCGACCCAGGTTTCTTGGTGTGACAGTCATGACTTTTTTTTTTGGTTTTTTTAACTTTCACTGTCCAGCCCAGTTACCTTATGTGATCTCTGCTGGCTCGTTATATCTCTGAGCAGTGAATCAACAATTCAGGATTTGGTGTGACTGTTAAATTTATAGATCTATGTATAAATTTGTTATAGTTCTGGCCTGCAGGTTGATGCGTGAAGTACAGCCTCACAGAGCGCTATAGTGATGGGCTTGTGTTTGATTGTGCAATGGAGAAACTAAAACCAGTAAGATTTTCAAGTTGAAA
>NW_019184284.1:37542-37904 GCF_002260705.1 Seriola dumerili
AATTTTGCTTTGTTTAACCATTGATTTGCTTTAGTTTTCTATTTTACTTTTTGATCATTTCATTGCACTTTATTGGTCAATTGATGTTTTGTTTTATTTTTTCGGGCATATGACTTGTTTTATTTTGATTATCAATTGATTTTATGTTTTCATTTCAATTTGTTTTGTTTCACATTTGATTTTGCTTTGCTTGTCAATTGACTTTAATTTGTCTACTTGATTTTCTTTACTACATTTTCTCAAACTTAATCGTTTAATTTTACATCACACGATCGAATTTGTTTTATTACATTCTATGTAATATTGATTACCATTTGTTTTGGTTCAACTTGATTTGCTTTTGTTTTACTTTATTTGATTTC
>NW_019184285.1:0-113 GCF_002260705.1 Seriola dumerili
AAACATAATAGAGAGAAATCATATCAATATCATATTGTACAGAGAAAAAGACAAAAGAAACAGCACTCTGATGAGCTGAACCGTTTTACATTAAATAACGATAGAATAGAAAG
>NW_019184286.1:0-119 GCF_002260705.1 Seriola dumerili
GAGGAGAGAGGAGAGAAGAGAGGAGGGAGAAGAGGAAATGAGGAGAGGAGGGGAGAGGAAACGAGGAGAGAAGAGAGGAAATAAGCAAAGTAGAGAGAAGAGAGGAGAGGAAATGAGGA
>NW_019184287.1:0-136 GCF_002260705.1 Seriola dumerili
AATAATGTAAATAATTTCACCTGGACTGTGTCGGACTGAAACTCACCTGGATGAAGGTGATGTTGTTGGGGAACCTGGAGGAGGAGGAGGAGGTGGTGGTGGAGGAGGGGGGAGGGAGGAGCAGAGGAGGAGCAGA
>NW_019184288.1:0-110 GCF_002260705.1 Seriola dumerili
AAAAAACATCATAGAATAGTAAGGCATAAAAGTGTCAAAAACCGTCATGGAATAATAGCAAGCAATAAAAATGTCAAAAACAGTCAAAGTATAATAAGACATAAAAATGT
>NW_019184289.1:0-100 GCF_002260705.1 Seriola dumerili
CTAAAACCAAATCTGTCTGACAATTTGAATTAGATTAAGACAGACAGAAAAATGGAAACTGGGATTAAAATAAATAAATTAAGACAATATGTTCTAAGTC
>NW_019184290.1:0-1878 GCF_002260705.1 Seriola dumerili
TTCACCTCTCTTATCACCTTACCTTCTCCTCTGATTACTCAGTTTGGCTCTGAGTAGTGTCCTGGTCGTTCCAAACTTCTTAAATTCAAGAAATATGGAGGCCACTGTGCTCTTGGGATCCTTCAATGCAGCAGAATTTCTTTTTGTATCCTGCTCCGTCTGAAAACCTTCTGAATGCACAGAGTCAAAATGTGGTCGCAAGAAAGTGAAAACTAATGGAGATATTAATGTTTGAAAATGAATGACAACATTTCTAAGGGTAAAAAAGAATTTAATTTGACTAAATTTGACTACTGTAAAACATTCAGGAACTATATCATGAATACATGTTGCAAATCACTCTCAGAGTTTCTTAGATGATGAGGCTCAGAAAACACAAACAAAGACTCGCAAAGATGATGAAATTTTGCTCCAAGGGCCAAACTTCAGAACTAACTAATAAAGTATTTGGAGCAGAGCTATTGGATTTCACAAGCTCCCATGAATTTAATAGAAGTTTTCACATTTAATGTTTTCAAGAAAATCCATAACATGAAGTGGGAGGTGTTTGGTGAGTTGATAGAAAGACCCATGGGCTTTTATGTGCATGAAAAGTATCAGACAGAATCTCTGAAATCTATAGTAAGCAAGCAGGATTCAATAATTAAACACTTGTGCTGTAAAGAGGAAAATTAACATCTGTATTTGATAATGCAATCTGAAATAGAAGCTGAACACACCCCCCACCCGCTGTCAGACGGCTGATGCATCACCTCTGTGGTACTTTTTGAGAATGCAGTTTGTAGTGTTGCATTGGATTGCGTTATCCTGCAGCAGTTGGTGTTCACATTATTGTGTCCGCTCCCTGTGTTTTGATTCCAGTACTTGTTTCCTGACTTCAGCACAGGGTGTGTTTGAACACAAAGGGGCAGCAGAGGCAAAGGAAAGGAAGCAGTGATGCCTCAAACCAGCAGGATGCAGTTACCTCATCTTATCTCTCCATAACACAGGCTGAACTCAATCACACCCTGACGTTTCATTCAATTTTTAGTTGCTTTTTTGTCTTTTGTTTATTCATTTTTGACCAGCTAAGTGCAAACCAGGGCTTTCAAACAGCTCAGATGTATTCTCAGTTTGTTTTCCCCACAATATTATCACGTCAGTTAAACTAAAGGAGGCAATGTACATTTATTTTACAGCAAGACAATGCGGTGTCTAGCATTTTCAGCAAAACTAAAGCTGTCTATCAGTGGGGTTTTGTTGCTTACAAGTGAGACAACAGCCGCCATGCGGTGAAAAAAGTCCTTGACATTGGTTGACTGCTCCTCTTGTTGGTTTTAAAAGGCAGATTTTTGTGTGTTTGCCTCTATAATTGTATTTGTGGAACAAAAAGAGAGAACACAAGGTGATAATGTTATTTAGTCTTCAAGCATAGAACACAGCTATTATTTTAAAAGCAGTTTGTTAAAAGTCATGTAATGGAGACTGGGGCGGTTGTATGTGTTACTGTGGTGGATTTGTGTGTGATTGGCACAGCATGTTTTATTTTATTTTGAGGAAACAAACTGGTAGTTCTGGCTGTTTTTAAAAGAAGCTTTAATCACTGTTCTCTCAGGTCACATGTAGAGTTGCTGTGCTGCAGACTCTAGTTCATTTTTCTGTATTGTTTGTTTTTGTTCAAAGAAATGTACCTGAACTCGGCTCCGAAAAACACTGCGGTGTGACGTTTCTGATGCTGGTAACGAATCAATATTGATCAGAGCGATCGCAGACTGAAAACAATGCATGACGACGATTTAACACAATAAACACACTGATGAACAAAGGTGACCTCTGATCTGTGAATCCACCAGAGCAGCTACAGATCACACTCACACAGGTGTTTGCTCATGGTGGGAA
>NW_019184291.1:0-1036 GCF_002260705.1 Seriola dumerili
TTTTTTTTTTTTTGCTGACCTGTTGCTGCACCTTTACTTGCTCCTGTCATTCCACGTGTTGTTGTTGTTATAGTTTACTGTACCTGCCTCCTTCTCTCAGAGTTTGATGTCAGACTAGAACACTTGTAGTGTTATTATACTGCTCTTGTCAGTGCTGGAAAAATCACATCTCCAGTACCGACGACATCTACAGCACCTTCGATACCTACTGTACTGCAGAAGAACAAGTACTGTCACATTTTCAGAATTTTGGCATTGACCTGATTTTGAAGTATCAGTTCTTGTGACATCCCTATTGTATACAAATGTGCATAATGAGGAGAAAACAGACACATACACATCTATTTAATTTGGCACCCGACAAAAAATGTCCTCCCAAAGATAAAACCAAACCTGTGGAGGCGAGTAAATAAACACACTCTTGGTTTAGACTGGTCGGCTCCTCTGACCTGATGACCCGTGTCTCAGTCTCCTCAGTGTTCGGTGGATCTGATCTTTGGGACAGACTGAACTGTGAAGCAGAGGCCACTGGCAGTTTTGCCAGCAGTTATGAGGAGAGATGGAGGGGTGGGGGGAGGGTTGGATGAAGCGGACTCAGACTGATGCATTACACTGAAGGGTGAGTGTGTTGCTGAATGTCTTGTCGGGTGCCCAAGGTGATGTTTCCACACTGCTACTCGGCAGGACGGGGCGTGATGACACTGCACAATATAAAATGTGACATCCTCAACCGGCACTCCCCAAAACTCCCAGTGACACAATGATTCCACAACTGCCAAATATTTAACTTTGCAGACCGCTGTGCACCACAGAGCTGTCGCTTATCTGCTGGGTTGCTGGGTTGAGCTGTGGGAGCATTTAGAGTTTAGTATTTAATACTGGAGGAACAGATTAGGTATTAAATGTCTGGTTTATATAATATATATATACAGTTCTCACATTATGACTTTACACATCTTCTCTTATGCAACAGATTTTATCACATTCATACCCAATAAAGCGCATAATAATAATAATAATAATAATAATAATAATA
>NW_019184292.1:0-109 GCF_002260705.1 Seriola dumerili
TTCATTTGTAAAAAGCAAATGTTTATCACTTTTACCATCAAAAAGCATGCTGCTGTATGTTGTGATTCATGTATTGAATGTGCATAAATATGGGAACGGGAAAGGGGAA
>NW_019184293.1:0-213 GCF_002260705.1 Seriola dumerili
AACATTGTAGGACTTTTGAACAGGCCAATAGATCATGCTGCAGATCCATCAGACAAATGCAGTTCTGTATTTGGCCAGGAACACAGCAGGCTGCTCCCAATCTGAGGGTGATTATTCCAACCAGATTGGTTTTCCAGGCAAACTGACTGCTGCAGAAGGAGTGTTGATCTGTACCCCACCTACAGAACATTCAGAGTGTCAGAACCCTTCATT
>NW_019184294.1:0-126 GCF_002260705.1 Seriola dumerili
GGCTGTTAGGGGGCTCCTGAGGGCCGACAAACTTTACTCAATTAGTCAGCAATGTCTCAAAATATGGTTCCCTCCCCCTAAAATAACCAACGGACGATTTGCGATGACATCTCAGAAACAGTGTTG
>NW_019184295.1:0-118 GCF_002260705.1 Seriola dumerili
TTGGTTTATAAATTTAAGATTGAATTTCCTTGACTTTGACAGTAATGTTAATTAGACATTACTTTCAGATAGCAGTACCTAACAACAACAATAATAATAATAACAATGATATTATTAT
>NW_019184296.1:0-331 GCF_002260705.1 Seriola dumerili
CAGACCAGACCAGACCAGATCAGACATGGTTGCTAGGAGATCTGTCAAAAGTCCTTGTGTGTCCTTGTTTGGACGAACACTGTCAAGGTGACGGTCGAGGATTTAAACATTTTTTAAATTGAATTGCAAAAGTGACAAGAAATGGAAAAACCCAAATACAGACGGACAGATAAACACACCTGTGAGCCAGTGTGTGTGTGTGTTTTACTATCTCCACATTAAAATGTCACTGAAACCTGTTTAATTCAAGTGTCAATAGGACACCTTATCTACACAGCCAGACTCACTGTGGATGTGTGTGTGTGTGTGAGAGTGTGTGTGTGTGTGTGTG
>NW_019184297.1:0-523 GCF_002260705.1 Seriola dumerili
GTCATTGGGAAAACAATTTTATAACATATCAATGTTATTTCTAGGAGATAGGGCTGCAGTAACATTCAATCTATTGTTCAGGTGGAGCTGATAGGAAACTGCCTGTTTGTCTTACTCATATTCCAAACATATTTCCTGAGATATATATTTTTTTTTTATTTAAAGATCCAGGACAATCTTACAAATAAAACCTACACAGTATTATTTGATATTCTTCCAGTTTGTATGAAAGGATTTTTATTTTGCAGTGAACAGGACGAACGAGACATCGCACACTGCTCAGAAGCTTGGCCTGAGAGTGTTGACACTGCAGCAACACTTTATCACTGAGATCTTGGGGATCACGTGCGGCTGCAGTCTGTTCCTGAGGTGTGAATTAGATTTTGCTGTTCAGTGTCCTCTTATTTGTTAAATAGGACACTTTGGAAATGGCAGCCTTCCCACCATTGGCTGTTCCTGTATATTTTAAGTGTGAAAATCTGATGTGGCATTTACGTGTTATTTTTATTCTTTTTTTTTTTTT
>NW_019184298.1:0-180 GCF_002260705.1 Seriola dumerili
GCTCTCTCCTTCTCCTTCCTGACTGATTCTTCTCTAGTTAGCATGAGGCCGTACCTGCAGCCCAATCAGGTTGCAAAGGTAGTCCAGCTCCTCCAGGGTGGCACATCCAAATGTGAGGTTGCAAGAAGGTTTGCTGTGTCTCCCAGCACAGTCTCCAGAGCATGGAGGAGATACCAGGAG
>NW_019184299.1:0-170 GCF_002260705.1 Seriola dumerili
TCTGACACATTTTGCCCTTGACTCTTCGGTTTCAAGACCATGACAACAACCATCTTTGAACCTCTCTCACAGTGCGACCCATGACCACCGCTTAGGAGCCACGACCAAGGATATTGCCACATTTCTGTCACGTTGGGTCATCTTTCGTCTGGGACAGCCCAAAATCTCAG
>NW_019184300.1:0-146 GCF_002260705.1 Seriola dumerili
AAGTTGGAACAGCAGCAGATGGTGGACCTCCCCCCAGAGCGCCTGCAGCAAGAGCCTCCATTTACATATATAGGGTTGGACATCTTTGGGCCTTAGGAGGTCGTGACAGGCCGGACAAGAGGTGGCAGTGTCAACAGCAAGAGGTG
>NW_019184301.1:0-136 GCF_002260705.1 Seriola dumerili
GAGAAACAGAGGACATGAAGATACAAACTGAAAATAACAAAACAAAAATAAGCACATACAAACCAAGTGTCTGTGGTAGCAACTGCAACAAGCGCTAAGTCGTTGAAAAGCAGATGATCAACTATCTCTTTAAGAG
>NW_019184302.1:0-168 GCF_002260705.1 Seriola dumerili
CACTGTTTCCAGTCTTTGTGCTAAGCTAAGCTAACTGGCAGCTGGATGTACTTTTATATTTAACAGATTGGTATCGATCTTCCCAACTACTGTTCCTTTTAACGGTTAATGCTCCAAACCTCTGTCTTAACACAGGTTCTCCTCAAGTTAAGTAAATGTACTTAGCTG
>NW_019184303.1:0-101 GCF_002260705.1 Seriola dumerili
TGTTCATGCATGGCACAGAGAGGCCAGGATTCACACCTTGGTGATAATCAGTCCTTTTGCTGTTACTCTATAAGAAACAATCAAATATCATTAGACAGAGT
>NW_019184304.1:0-129 GCF_002260705.1 Seriola dumerili
TCCTCCTTCCTCCCTCCTCTCCTCATACATGTCCTCGCACGGCAAGTCCAGGCTGGGACCTGGCTGGTAACAGGATTACCAATGAGGGAACCCCCTCGTGTGTGTGTGTGTGTGTGTGTGTGTGTGTGT
>NW_019184305.1:0-116 GCF_002260705.1 Seriola dumerili
GTTGCCGCTGCTAACAAGTATGACTACATCAATTGTTTAATCCTACATATCATGGACCAGTTTCTCTCTGCCCTGAGAGAAAGGGGCGTTCCTGAGGAGAACCTCAGAAGAATGGC
>NW_019184306.1:0-105 GCF_002260705.1 Seriola dumerili
AATGGCTTAGTATGGTAAGGAATGAAATGACATAGTATAATACGGCATAAAAATGACATTAAATGCCATAGTATAGTATGGTATAAAAATGTCAAAAAATGTCAT
>NW_019184307.1:0-105 GCF_002260705.1 Seriola dumerili
AGCCTGAGGAGGATTCTGCCAACCCTATGAAAAAAAATATAAAATAAATAAAAAAAAAAAAATAATAATAATAATAAATAAATAAGGACATGTCAAGCAGCTCCT
>NW_019184308.1:0-115 GCF_002260705.1 Seriola dumerili
AGCCACAGGCACACAGTTGTTACTAAACTGACTGTTTGGTGTCATGGGATAATGTATTTCAAAACCTTGCTCATTGTGTTGCTTAAAGTAAATCAGTAGAGCAATTTATTTATGA
>NW_019184309.1:0-115 GCF_002260705.1 Seriola dumerili
GCTTTGCTTACTTACATTTCTTGAATCCTGGTATCATCCTGTTTTCCACCATGTTCAACACTGCGGAAAAAAATGAAAATCTTCTGACAAAGAACAACCACGTAACCAACACTGT
>NW_019184310.1:0-235 GCF_002260705.1 Seriola dumerili
GTCCAGACCACATTCACTCAGCCTCTCTACGCTGGACTTGGGGTTGATTATTTTGGATCCACAGCTGAGCTGTGTGAGCTCTACTAGACACATGCTACTGAAATGTATTTCCCCCAGGAAACAGATGACATTTCACATCACAGTGACAGAGCAGTTGATGATAGAAATAAACATTTATTCCTATATAAATGTATTCTGCTGTATGTTGTGTATCACTCTTTCTTTTCCATTACAC
>NW_019184311.1:0-112 GCF_002260705.1 Seriola dumerili
TTTTTTTTTTTTTTTTTTTTTTTTTTTTTTAAATTTAAACTCTTGTTAAGTTTTTATCTTTTAACCTACATTTTAGATTCTTATAGACCAATTATTATATTATTTTATCATT
>NW_019184312.1:0-129 GCF_002260705.1 Seriola dumerili
TATTTTATTTTATTTATTTATTATTGTTATTATTTTACGCGTGTATGTTTGTTTGTGAGTGTGTCTATCTTTTTTTGTATGTATGTGTATGCAGCGAGGTTCGCCTGCATCTCATTGTGCAATTTGTGT
>NW_019184313.1:0-246 GCF_002260705.1 Seriola dumerili
TGAATCAGGTAAACTTTCTTTGCATTAATTGCTCAAACGCCACCGATCTGGGCCCTAATTCACAAAGCATCTTAGACTAAAAGTAGCTCCTAACTTGTCGATTTAGGACAAACTCCTAAATAACATCTCCAACTGAAACAACCCGATCAGCGTGGAAATTAAGTGTTTGACGATGCTGCGTTACTTGGCAACAGAGAAAAGCCGATTTATTCACCAAACAATAAGTGCGCTCTGACCCGACATCAT
>NW_019184314.1:0-1194 GCF_002260705.1 Seriola dumerili
TTGGGGATTGTTTGCACTGGGCCTCATCTTAAGGAAAGTTCTCGTGTGTCTGTAGGATGCTGAATCTGCTGGTGCTAAGGCCTACGCAAAAGCAGCTGAAGCCATAGATGACATTCCCTTCGCCATGACCTCCGATGATGCTGTTTACTCCAAGTTTGAAGTGTCCAAGGACAGTGTTGTCCTCTTCAAGAAGGTGACTTTAAGTTCTTCAGTTTATTTCTTCACTGTTTCAAAGATGTTGTGGTGACACAAAAAGTGCATCTGCACACATGTACAGTCTGTATATTCAAACCTCTGGACGAACTGTGGTTGAAGGACAGATTTCAAAATGGTTAACACATTATTTTGCATAGTTACTCACTGTGTAATCACAATATATTTTAAACAGTTTATCTGTAGCCTTGGATCAGCTTGTGACATTCACTCTCACAAGTTCAAGTGTTTACGATCAAGCTGGTGAAGACACTACAGTCTTCTTGATCCACACCTTGGTAACATGATGCTGTTGCCCTCATGGTATCCCCTCTCTGTTGCTAATCTTGGCCTCTGGGTCCTTTTTTAACGTTTAAGTCGTGTGGCTGCCTTTAGGCTTGTTGCTCGACCTACCCAGTGAGTGACCTCAACATGTTGAGGTAATGCTGATGAATGGTAAAGAGTTTTGTTTGGTGATGGTCCATCTTTCAAGTAGCCCCATTGGCTGAAGGGATGTTGGCTGAATGCCTCCCTTGAAGTCCAAATGGATGATTTTCTCTTCTTCCCACCTCTTGTATGTGGGAACGACAGACTCTGTGAGAGAGGACAGGTGACGCCTGCCTTCAGGGGTCAGGTTTACTGACGACAACCTTCCCTTGCAGATCAGAGATCATTGCTTTCTTATCAGCTAAACGGTATGTCAGTCAGTGTGTCGATTTGTCAAATTGGGTCAAGGTCCAGAGTGTCAGTCAATAAAAATTAAGCAACCCAGTAATGTGAGGGTGTTTGATGAATTTTACACCACATCATCATTTTACAACAGTGGATAGTCCTTCATCTTACAACCCACAGAGCTACAGAGTAGAGTGTGATGGTTGCTCTGCAGTTCCGCAAAAATTATTCTCATGGCATTTGTCTTTTTTTGTTCTTTGTTTTGTGTTATTTCAAAAAGGGAAAAATGCTTAATGCTACAATGAGGCAAATGTCTAAAAACTGCCCACA
>NW_019184315.1:0-124 GCF_002260705.1 Seriola dumerili
GTAAACAAACTACAGTCATCCGAACAAACACCAGTCAACTTTCACACTGACGGCACGGTGGTCCGTTCATGACATCATCACCCCCCCCCCTTTGTTTCTACCTGCAATGGGCTACAGTTACTTC
>NW_019184316.1:0-414 GCF_002260705.1 Seriola dumerili
TGAGAGACTAACACCTGTGGAGGGAAAGTAGTGGACAATGCCTTCAACATACTGGTCCCGAGCACCTTGGGAAATGATGTCTGATGATGTACCCCCCTCTATTAGTGGCCATCCCCTGTTGGAGCTGAGTGTCAGTTGTTGTCTTAACTTGTTGCCATGTTCTTTTTTGGCCACTGAGGTTGCTTCTGTTAAAATGTTAAAAGTGAAGAATGAATATATAGGTCAAGGGTTACAAGGCCAGTGGGGTTCACACATCCACACACCTGATGGAATAGGACCAAGTACAAACCTTAGTATGTATTGTAATTATGTCACACATAGAATAATATATAAGAGCATATAAGAGCACAGAGTAATATTACAAAGTACAATACACATGTAACATGAAACAATTGTAGTAAACTTGCACAACTT
>NW_019184317.1:0-163 GCF_002260705.1 Seriola dumerili
TAATGAATCTAGAGTAGATACAAGTCTCACTTTTTGAATTAACTTTTCCATGATATTCTAATTTGAGATGCACCTGTACATACACATGCCACCTTTGTTACAAAAGAACCAACTTAAGGTTGCATTACAAACTAAAGGTCACAGATGGCTCAAATTTGGAATC
>NW_019184318.1:0-128 GCF_002260705.1 Seriola dumerili
TTTCCTCCGACAGTCGGATTCGCCTCCATACCTTCAAAACAACATTTGATGAGCCCCTCTATCCTGCTGTTGAACTTCGCACTCATTCCTCTGCATTACTTTGTCAGCTACCATAAACAAACTTTCAC
>NW_019184319.1:0-115 GCF_002260705.1 Seriola dumerili
TGCCTTTATATACTATTATGTATTTTTGACGTTTTTTGGCATGCTATACTATGTCGTTTTTTGGGATTTTTTTTTCAATAAAATTTTTTGCCATTTCTTGGCCTTTTATGCCTTA
>NW_019184320.1:0-150 GCF_002260705.1 Seriola dumerili
ACTACTGGGGTGTACCGTCTTTTAACAGCCTCGGACACACACCATCAGGGCTTACTGCTTTTCCAGGACCTAGCCTCTTGAGCTCTGCCCTCACCTCCGCTGTAAAAGACAGAAAAAAGACAGAAAAAGCAGCTGAAGCAGTGTGCACCA
>NW_019184321.1:0-294 GCF_002260705.1 Seriola dumerili
GATTTTTATAGGTATCTCCAAATACGTAACCATTTTGAACATAATATTAAAAACAAAACAGACTTGAGTGATCCCATATTGAAGATACTTATCGGTGCCTATCAAGAAGACTCAAATAGAGGTGTTATCTCCAGATTGTATAAAGGCCTTAGGACAAAAAAAGCCCACTCTACTGAATACATTAGAAAGAGATGGGAAGAGGAAGGTAATTTCTCAATTACAAGTGAAGATTGGCTCGAAACATGTAAATTCCAATGGAAGTGCACAAATTCTTACACATGGCGGGAGTTTGGT
>NW_019184322.1:0-167 GCF_002260705.1 Seriola dumerili
ATATATATATATATATATATATATATATATATATGAATGTCTGTATCTATATGTTATGAATTCTTTCTATCATTATACAATTGTTTTCAAATATTTATCTTTTAAGTAATCAAAAATTTTCATACTTACACGCCTCACCTTTTAACTCAATGAAAAAGGAATTTAAC
>NW_019184323.1:0-122 GCF_002260705.1 Seriola dumerili
TGTTGATATATAAACAGTCAGATCACAAACAGTAAACATGGAAATTCTAAAGCCGAAGGTAAAAGTATGTCAAGAATAGTGGGACATAAAGGACACAGGAAGTCCACTCTGTCTCAGGATTT
>NW_019184324.1:0-121 GCF_002260705.1 Seriola dumerili
AAGAGATAGGTGCCTGGTTGTTACATGGCAAAGATACACGATAGAAACATAATCATTACCATTATGCATTCATGCATGACTATCGAGAACAACGCACGGGGCAAGGAACAATTTAACATTT
>NW_019184325.1:0-102 GCF_002260705.1 Seriola dumerili
GTGTGTGTGTGTGTGTGTGTGTGTGTGTGTAGTGAGAAATATATATATGTATATGACTCTCTCATATATATATACAGACCCTTTCCAAAAAATTAGAATATC
>NW_019184326.1:0-102 GCF_002260705.1 Seriola dumerili
AGAGTGAAGTGGAGCATTCTGCTGTGAGCAAGCCTGCAGTGGACAAAAAGCCTTGTTACTGTTAAGGAACCAAGGGGCAAGGCTGGGTTTCATTGGCCTGGT
>NW_019184327.1:0-118 GCF_002260705.1 Seriola dumerili
GCGGGGGGGCTGGAGCCTATCCCAGCATCCTATATAAATACTATTTAAAATATATACATGATTATTTATTATTATATAATTCATTAAAATTCATTAAAAATGTTTAAATATAGATTCA
>NW_019184328.1:0-820 GCF_002260705.1 Seriola dumerili
CAGCTGGCAGGAAGTTACATTTCGAACTGTTACTAAATAAATGTTTTAAATTTCTGAAAGCTTCCTCATATGATTTGTAAAATGCAGTGAAAACAAAAAAATAAAGTAAATAAAAATGAGGACAGATCAGCCCAACAAATATAATTCATTCATGAATTATGTGTAAATAGATATAAAAACATACCTTTGACAAGAATATTCACAGAAACATCCTGAAAAGTCCATTTCAGTGGATTGTCACAATGCAGTCTGAAGTAATAGTCATTGGTGTGATCAAGATGCATATTATTGAAGGTTGTGGTGCAGTCTTTTCTTGTTAAGTCTCCTGTCATTTCTTTTGTTGTAGTTAGTTTTGGATTATCGCTGCTATAGATATTCTCATCTATGTTTTTCCATATGGCTTTACATGTGTTATCTAAGTCATATTGATATTTTCTCAGTATCTCAAAGGAGCAGGGGATGGTCACACAGGATCCTTTCAGAACCTCTATAGTCTTCGGCAAAGTGACCGTAAACTGTTCACACAGGACGCCTGAAACACAGAGCACCGATCTTTAAAGAAGAAAAGGAAACAGTACTTTACAGTAGCAGTGTAGTTGTAATTCTGTGCTTGTTCTGCTCGACAACGATTATTGTTACTATATCATGATTTCAGGATAATTTTTTCAACATTTAGATAATAAAAAACCCTGTTTATCTCAGTTAAATTAAGAAAAGGCTGGCCAGAGATTTGGGTAGTTTACTGCGTCTTTCATTTTGTAGGAAATCATCCGGTCGTCACAGGCACTGACATCCTGTTCTCTGAATGCTTTAAACCAGC
>NW_019184329.1:0-128 GCF_002260705.1 Seriola dumerili
CACGACGTTCATCAGCATCTCATGTATACATTTGATCAAAGAGCGTTCACTGTTATTATTTGGCTCATTTGATAATGTTCGTTAGGAAGCTGAAATAAGAAGAATGCATCTCCGATTAGCTGATATTC
>NW_019184330.1:0-568 GCF_002260705.1 Seriola dumerili
TTCCCTTACTGTTGCTTTGTAGGTGGAGTACGTGATAAAGTGCGACATGTCGGCCCTGCAGAGGGTTTTGTACAGACACATGCAGGCCAAGGGAGTCCTGCTCACAGATGGGTCAGAAAAAGACAAGAAGGTGAGAAGCTGAAGAGAACGTCTTTAAATATAATTGGTGGAAACTTATTCTGTAGACATGAAGTCTAGCACAAGGAATGTTATATCGAAGCTCAAAAATAAACTAACGTGTGTTTTTCTACTGTGTTGTTTTTCCTTCTAAATCCTCCAGGGTAAAGGAGGCACGAAGACCCTGATGAACACTATCATGCAACTGAGGAAGATTTGCAACCACCCCTACATGTTCCAGCACATCGAGGTACAAGAAAGACTGAACACACACATGTGAATGAACAATTCAGAGCAAAATGAATGAACTTTAATTTCTGCTTGTTTTTTATTTTTATTTTACAGGAGTCTTTCTCTGAGCATCTCGGTTATTCTGGTGGAATAGTGAGTGGGTACGTAGAGCTTGTGTGTGTGTGTTTGTACAGCTCGTGTGTGTGTGTGTGTGTGTGTG
>NW_019184331.1:0-112 GCF_002260705.1 Seriola dumerili
ACATATCACCAAAAACACAAATAATAAACTGATTAAGGAGTTTGGTAATAAAAAAAAAGGCTCATCATATTTAAGAATGCAACTAATGAATATTTTCATTATCAATTAATCT
>NW_019184332.1:0-121 GCF_002260705.1 Seriola dumerili
TTATCAATTTATTCAATTACTTCTATTAATAATTACATTATATTTTATCATGTTAATATTGTGATTGACATTTTACGCTTTTCTTTTAATTCTTTGATCATTTAATTCCATTGAATGATTG
>NW_019184333.1:0-106 GCF_002260705.1 Seriola dumerili
TTTTTTTAAATAAATCAGCCTGAGAATGTATTTCTTTGTCTTTTTATTTGTATATCCTCAGATCAACATCCAACAACATAAATACCATCTGAATAATGAAAAAAAA
>NW_019184334.1:0-138 GCF_002260705.1 Seriola dumerili
AGAAACCCCCCCCCCCCCGTTTGTATAGATGACAGTGAAGCTGAATGATGCAGAGAGAAGACACTAATCCTCCTGTTAAACCGCCTGAGCTACATCTGCCCTGCACAGGATTAACCTGAGACACAGAGACAGGGAGGA
>NW_019184335.1:0-133 GCF_002260705.1 Seriola dumerili
AAACTGTTTTCATGAGTTGTCAAAGTCAGATGAGAAATGCATCAACACAGTGAGAAAACGTCTTTAGTAGCGAACTACGTGTGGATACAAAGGAAGCTTGTACAGATACAATGAAAAATGCCAATTTGTGTGG
>NW_019184336.1:0-102 GCF_002260705.1 Seriola dumerili
ACATAAACCAAGATGCTCTGCAGGAAAACACTCTTTCATCTCGGGCACCTGCCAAGCATACATGATCTGATCCCTCTTGACAAACAGGTTTAAAGAGGTTCA
>NW_019184337.1:0-110 GCF_002260705.1 Seriola dumerili
TATTGACTGTTGGTGAGAGAAAAACACGAAAAACAAACAAACTTTTAAATAAATAAATAAATATATATATAGTATAAAGTCAAACTGAATTCAGGCCTGATGCTTGGCCA
>NW_019184338.1:0-171 GCF_002260705.1 Seriola dumerili
GACAGAGGGTGTAAAGGTTGTTGACAGTTCGGGGACTGAATTGGATGACGATGTATTTGAGGATGTGGTTAAGGATGGAGTTGGTGGAATCTATTCTTGCAGAAACCTGGTGGGGAACGCATAATAAATGACTATAATCGAAGCAAGTCCCTGACAGATGAAACCAGAAGG
>NW_019184339.1:0-585 GCF_002260705.1 Seriola dumerili
CATGCATGCTGGGAGGACACTAGAAGGCACTCCCATCTTTCTTCAGACGGCTGATCCTTGGCTGCAATGCAAGATGCAGCAAAGTTGGCTCCACCGCTGTAGAGCCACTGGAGTGTACCATCCAGGCTGGAAAGACCAGACGACAGCTCTCGGGTCTCCACAGAGCTGTGTTCCTTCCTGGCAGGCTGTCCCCAAGACCTCCAGGGGTCACAGGGCCCGGGATTGTGGCTTTGTGGTCGGTCGTTGGTTATTTTTCCCAGCAGTAGCTCAGATGCTGGGCTGCTCACTTCTGACCCCTGGGTAATTTCCACCTTGGCCCACGTGTAAAAGATACAATTCTGACGCCGTCCCCCAGCTTCCAAACAGGTCAGGAAGACCATCATCCAGGACCCAGCAAGGCTTTGACCCTGAACCAGGATCTTTCCACCCTTCTGGCCAAGGGCACAATAGAACCAGTAGATCCCCTGTCACACCCCCAGGTTCTACTCAACTTATTTTCTGGGGAAGAAGATGGGCAGGTTTCGCCGGTCCTTGATTTAAGGGGGCTAAACAAGTTCCTCAAGATACTGATATTCCACATGGTGG
>NW_019184340.1:0-131 GCF_002260705.1 Seriola dumerili
CTACATTTATTCTCCTTAAATCAGGATTTTACTACAAATCAACTCGTGACGTTGAAGAACACCAGGGAATCATTGAGCGCATGAACTAGCTTTTCAGAGGATATAACAAAATCAACATGTGTGGAGTGTGT
>NW_019184341.1:0-149 GCF_002260705.1 Seriola dumerili
TGTGTATGTAATAGAAATGGAAGCTCCGTGATTGGATGTCTCTTGCTGAAATGCACCCTGGGAGTTGAAGTACCTTTGAGTGTTTAATCAAAGAACAAGATACTTTCACCCACAGTTCATCTTTGGTAGTTTAACGTCCATCCAAGACT
>NW_019184342.1:0-281 GCF_002260705.1 Seriola dumerili
GCTGTGACTGATGACTTTTCACAAGTCCGCAAGAACACATGTACAGAGAAGAACACGGATGGAGAAACAGCTACAGTAACACTGGCTCCTAAACCAACCATAATGCAACTTGAGAGCCTGTATCACCAAGAAAAGTAAGACCATCAGTCATTGCAGGAAGTGCAAGTGACCCAAAATGACGTCCATCAGGAGCAAAGGAGAGAGTCACGTGACTTTACATTTAAACTCAACAGAATCAAAGCTTTAACTTCTTCCTCTCACCTTTACACTCGTTTTTTTTT
>NW_019184343.1:0-134 GCF_002260705.1 Seriola dumerili
ATGGTAAGGGATGAAGTGGGATTTGAACCTATAACCTTCAAAATTAGAGAAATCTATCCTAAACACTACACCACAGAGGAGATGCTGTAGAGCAGAAAAACATGATAGTATAGTAAGGCATAAAAATGTCAAAA
>NW_019184344.1:0-150 GCF_002260705.1 Seriola dumerili
CAACCCCAAGTTCTGGTTCTGAAGACATAAATCCTTACAAACAGCTAAGAAATATATATCGTCTGTGCATTCGTTGGGGACTGTTTTCAGCGATGGATTAATCCACATTTGCTCTGCTGAGTCAAAATAAACTACAGTGTGTGTGTGTGT
>NW_019184345.1:0-188 GCF_002260705.1 Seriola dumerili
ACCACAGACATGTTCTGTTTGTGTTGCAGAGATAACACCCACACCATTTAATAACTGACACATTGAACTGGTTTGTATTAAATAAAATAAAAAGATGCAGAAATATAGAAGTATAGATTTGTTGGGTAAATATTAAGTAAATTTAATTTAAAAAAAAACAAAAAAACTTTATTATCACTGAACAGATA
>NW_019184346.1:0-133 GCF_002260705.1 Seriola dumerili
CATCGCCAGACGAGCATTTATCTTGCAGTTGGCAAAGGAACTGCGAGCGGAACACGTTTGCGCCATGTCCGGTCCAGCAGGTCTACCCACAGAGCCGCAACAGAGTCACCAAAGAAGGCAGTGTCAGATCAAC
>NW_019184347.1:0-124 GCF_002260705.1 Seriola dumerili
GCAGACAGCAGCTCTGTGCTGTAGGTGTGTGTGTGTGTGTGTGGGTGTTTTTTCTTTCTTTTTCTTTTCTTTTTTTTTTAGCAGAGATAAAAAACCCTCCAACCTGAAAGTGAACTGACACAGT
>NW_019184348.1:0-107 GCF_002260705.1 Seriola dumerili
ATCACATGAAAGTGGGATTACAGGATCAGCTTTGTCTTATAATTAGTGCAGAAGAATCAACGTGAGTAATGTTGCTAGGTACGCGTCCTGCGTCCCTGACGCATTAA
>NW_019184349.1:0-136 GCF_002260705.1 Seriola dumerili
TGTGGTGGCTTTGGAGTTGCTTGAAGGCACCTTTTGATGAAGCAAATAAAACCGATTTTAGTGAGAAATAAGTCAAAAGAAATTTTTTAAATAACACTTTTTTGTGGACTGATCCTAGCTTAAAGCATATATAGCC
>NW_019184350.1:0-114 GCF_002260705.1 Seriola dumerili
AACTGCGTCACAAACCTGGCACTCCTCCAACAGGAACTTTATGAAAATTTGAATTTAAACGTGATCAGTGACGTCATGAAAGAGATTTCCTTTGAATTAAGATTTGATCTTATT
>NW_019184351.1:0-115 GCF_002260705.1 Seriola dumerili
GTTTGTTCATATAAACCTGTACAGAGTTAAAAAAAAATATATATATATATATATACATATATATATTGGTTACAGAAACCTGTATATACAGTATGTACACTGAGCGTGAGAAACA
>NW_019184352.1:0-165 GCF_002260705.1 Seriola dumerili
TGTGACACATTTTCCCCAAGGCTGTCAATTGCCTTCAGTGTTTCATCCAGGTGAACCATGTCATTCATGTGAGTTGTTTCCAACCAGGAGAGGAAACCATTCCATGTCAGTCGCATGAGAGCCTCATACAAGAGCTTGTGTAGTCGCACTGCCCTGTTGTACTTG
>NW_019184353.1:0-515 GCF_002260705.1 Seriola dumerili
CCAACTGTAAAAAAACAAAACAGAGAGGTGATAAAAAAACGCTGTTAAAGATGGAGCAGGTTTACCTTCACTTTTAATATTCACTTGACTACTCAAACACTTTAAAGCCACGAGAACTATATGCTGACTGAGAATGAAGATGCTTTCTAAAAAGGCTAAACTCAGTTTTGTCTGACAGCATGATTCTTGAATTCGACTGAATTTGCAAATTGCCGTTCAAAATGGTTTGATTAGCCCTTTTTTTCTGTTTCTGTATCTTGTTGTTGGCACATAACTGATCTGTCATAGTACCTGTGTGGCTTTTTGGGGGTAATCTCGATTTTAGCCTGATAAACTGACAGAAATGCTCATTTGTTCATTCAAATATTGTTAAATTGTGAATAAATTTAAAATGCAATATGTTTTCTAATAATCAATATTGAATTAATTAATCGCTGTGAAGTAATTGGTGTAAATTGCAGCTGTTATATCTGACACTGACTCACCTGCAGTTCCTGTTGGGATGTGACCCAGTG
>NW_019184354.1:0-195 GCF_002260705.1 Seriola dumerili
AGCAACTACAGGGGGAAGGGAGAACACAATTAATCAGCAAGTATACACTAACAATTGTCCAAAAGCAAAACAAAACCTGCAGTAAACACTCACCGAAGCGAGCAGAAGCAGCGGCAGCAAGTGAAGCAGAAAGCAACGAGCTAAGCAGAAAACATTCACAGCCGACAGTCCATATAGCGGGGCAACAGAGCAATC
>NW_019184355.1:0-128 GCF_002260705.1 Seriola dumerili
GTAGCCATATGCATATAGTCTCAGTGTTATGTAAGAAGATTTTTGAGAAGTCTGTCAATGAGATTTCTGCCTCCAACTCTAATCAATGAAACTTTATTTTTCTCAAATCAGCAAAATAAAGTTACTTT
>NW_019184356.1:0-165 GCF_002260705.1 Seriola dumerili
GTCCTCCACAGTCCACACTGAGAGACTGTACTGCTGCACGTCAGCTGGAGGGTTGAACCACTGGAGGGAGCAGTTCACCACATTTATTCCCTGTAACATCAAGACAACAACACTTGGATTTGTTTGTTTGATGTTGACATTTTAATCAGAACTGTCACACAAAAC
>NW_019184357.1:0-182 GCF_002260705.1 Seriola dumerili
CTGGATGACGTCGCCGCTGTGTACGTGCACTCTCCGTGCGGTCGAGCTGTATCTCGGGAACAAGGATGCTTGCTAGGTTGATGCAAACGCCGCACCGAAAAGTTAGTAGGAAAATTGAATAATTAACGACAAAGGTGAGTCTCTGTTTTCACACATCAAGATATTTTGATTTTTATGTGGCA
>NW_019184358.1:0-985 GCF_002260705.1 Seriola dumerili
ATGTAGGAAACATCCCTCTTTTTTAAACTTATTGGGTGGGAGAACAGGTTATCCCTCTCACAAAAAATTGTGGAATAAAATAACTGCACAGGTTCTGTTGCCACAACAATAAACACATCTGGCAGGGTCGAAACTGCACTCATGGCCCAGATCCAAGCAATCAGAGTGTATGTTCTTTTGATGGTGCAGAACTCAGCGTGTCGCAGTGGTAAACAAATAGCGATGTAGCACTCCACTGCCATGACAGCTAAATTTAATGGAGTGTTGAGGGTGGTGAAGACAGCAAAGGTAATGATGAGGCAACAGAAGGAAGTATTAATTTTATAGAAGACATAACTAAAGACAAACAGGCTGATTGTTGTTGTAAGCTGGATCATATCATTCAAGACCAGGTGGATGAATAGGATGTAACGAGGATTCACATAAAATACCTGAAAGGGAGGAGAAGAAAAGAAAGGAATGGGTCAATTAAAGCATCTCATGTTTGTTACATCTTTCTTCTGCCAATAATCACTGATAGTTGAATAAATAATGATCACAATAATAATAATATCAACAATAATTTTGATAATGATAATAAACACAATAAGAAAGGGTTCTGACCTGGTGTTTTCTGAAGGTATGAATCAGTGTACCATTGATGTAGTTGATGGTAAGGCCAAGAGCCAGAACAATCACATTTTTGGCTACAGCTGTGCTCAAAGAGTCTCGATAACTCAGACCGCTCGACACATTATAGTTATAAGATGAGGAATTCATGGAGACAATTTGAGGATCCTGTGAGCCTCTGTTACAGGGGAACATTTAAAAATACTTCAATGTTATGTTCAAATTTGTATTGCAAATTTAAACTTTTCATGTGTTCTTAGTATGGAGTTATTTTTTATTTTTCCCACTATTGCAATAACACCATGACAACTATTCAAGACAACTATTCACAGAGAATAAAGTAAATGTAAAACAAATCAACTTATCTTTACTTTTT
>NW_019184359.1:0-109 GCF_002260705.1 Seriola dumerili
TAAATAAATAATAACTCCCTCCCTGACCCACCCCGTCCCACTCACCCAGTACTACTCAGGTTGTTCTACTTCCTGTTTCAAGAAAGAAATAATTGGTTGCCACGTCCTT
>NW_019184360.1:0-196 GCF_002260705.1 Seriola dumerili
AAAGAAAAAAGATTCAGTAACCTGTAATCAACATGGGTCGGTGTACTTAGCGGCCAACAAATTTTTGTTTTGAAATGAGAAAACCAAAATCATTTACCATTTAGAAAAAAAAAGGGAAAACAACCTATTTACCATTTTTCGTTTTGATAGTAAAAAGCGGAAAACAACAAAACAAACTGTTATCTGTTTTTTCTTG
>NW_019184361.1:0-101 GCF_002260705.1 Seriola dumerili
TATAGAAAATAACAACACAAACTGATGGTAATGCCGGGGAGGGGGGGTGCCGGCGGGCCGCTGGTCCACCGGGCGGCTAGCTCTGCTTGCTGGGCGCAATG
>NW_019184362.1:0-164 GCF_002260705.1 Seriola dumerili
TTAGAGCTCAGAGATGGAGAAACCTCCAGATGAAACATTTTCAAAACCGTAGAAAAGCAGCCATCGTATTACAGGCTGCTTATCGTGGAATGAAATCAAGGGGGACCATCAGACAAAGTCACCATGCTGCCAGCGTTATCCAAAGAGCTTACAAAGCCCACTGT
>NW_019184363.1:0-139 GCF_002260705.1 Seriola dumerili
ACAGTCTGTGTGTCATATTCTACAGGTTCAACAGTCAGTCAGTCAGTAGGTTGTTTTAGACTCATCAGTTTATGAAAATGTTGAACAATACAACAATGCGTTGACATAAAAAAAATGTACTTTTGAATACTTCAGTATT
>NW_019184364.1:0-120 GCF_002260705.1 Seriola dumerili
CAGTCTGGCTTCAGGTGTTGTATCAGCTAATTTTAAGCATGCAGTTGTTCAACCACTGATTAAAAAACCTAATCTGGACATCTCAGTCCTCTCAAATTTTAGACCCATTTCAAAACTTCC
>NW_019184365.1:0-116 GCF_002260705.1 Seriola dumerili
TTGTAGTTTTAAATCAACCTTTGTCAACCTGTAAAATAACTCTGACAAATTCAAGTTTGTGTATGTGAAACAATTGTACTTGTGTCAAAGATTTGTATTTGTTGAAAGTCTGAATC
>NW_019184366.1:0-107 GCF_002260705.1 Seriola dumerili
CAGATCTCTCTCTCTCTCTCTGTCTCTCTCTCTCTCTCTGAGTCTCTCTCTCTCCCTCTCTCTCTGAGTCTCTCTCTCCCTCTCTCTCTCAGAAATCCCTTCCTTTC
>NW_019184367.1:0-158 GCF_002260705.1 Seriola dumerili
TATGTGTTTGCAAATTTAAAGCAGCTTGTTACTGCATGACATTTGAATGATTGTTATTATTAATGATGATATATGATGGATTTCCAAGTGCCAAGTGAAGGATAAGTGAAGTTGAAGTGTGATCTAAAGGCCTTGTTTGTATTGGTATTGTTCAGCTA
>NW_019184368.1:0-111 GCF_002260705.1 Seriola dumerili
GTTGCTCTGCACAGATGTTTTGATACACAAGGGGGGGGGGGGGAGTTTGTTCTCTGACGGCTGAGGATTGAACCTCAGTGTGTGTTTTGATAATGAACTAAATGTGTCCTT
>NW_019184369.1:0-129 GCF_002260705.1 Seriola dumerili
AAATTGGGGGAGCAAGAGAAGTTGACTGGTCACTAACTGTCAGACTTCAGACTCATTACCGGGGTCCTCGATGAGTGTCCTTTAAGACTGTAACATGAACTGTTTTATGTTATCTAACATTAAAGCCAT
>NW_019184370.1:0-107 GCF_002260705.1 Seriola dumerili
TTTTGAAATTTTTTTGCCTTATTATACTATGACGTTTTTGGAAATTTTCATGCCTTGATATACTATAACATTTTTGGAAATTTTTTTGCCATACTATACTATGACAT
>NW_019184371.1:0-142 GCF_002260705.1 Seriola dumerili
AACAATGGAATAGACTTAGTTTCTTCACAATCTTTTCAATGTCCTGATGATGAAGATGATGATGCTAATGAGGGAAAAGATGAAGTATCTCCTCTGCTAAAGAAGAACTTCACAGGATTCTCCACGTTCCTCATTTTAAAGC
>NW_019184372.1:0-109 GCF_002260705.1 Seriola dumerili
GTATCACATGACAATAGAACAACAGGTATACAAGTATATTAAAAAAAAAAAAAAAACTCTTGACTGATCAATCGTTGACTTCCATGACTTGACTGCGTCATGTGTCAAC
>NW_019184373.1:0-102 GCF_002260705.1 Seriola dumerili
AGGTATGAAACAATAAAACAAAACTGGCTGAAATGGAAACAAAAAGAAATATTCTCCTGCACGGAGGAAACAGACGATAAAGGGACGTTAGCACCACAGTTA
>NW_019184374.1:0-110 GCF_002260705.1 Seriola dumerili
AAAATTCACCATAACAGGAAGTGTGGTGTGAACTTAATAGTCTTAAAAAGTCTTTTAGTGCAAAGATTTATCTTTTGAATTTAGTTCTTTTGTCTTTTGACTGTAAACCT
>NW_019184375.1:0-132 GCF_002260705.1 Seriola dumerili
TCTTCATGCACGGACACCTTGTCACTATCATCACGCTCATCAGAGAGTGATACTTTTCTGATGTCTCCAAAAAGACAGCACATTGATGACACCTTTCTGATGTCTCCAAAAAGACCATGCATTGATGATGAC
>NW_019184376.1:0-153 GCF_002260705.1 Seriola dumerili
ACTGGAAAGCCAGGGGCTAAGTCCTCCACTCTCTGACGAGCAGGTACAAGGTACAATCTCACAGATCACAGGAGATAATCTGGGGATGCACACACAATTCTTCGCTTTAATGAGTCATTCAGTAGCCGCCATTTCTGTGACCTTTGTTTGATT
>NW_019184377.1:0-164 GCF_002260705.1 Seriola dumerili
TGAGGTGTTGCTTAGATCTCTCACTGAAATGTACAAAAAATGTTAGTAACAGCTGTAGAAAAATATAAACATGTTATTTTTAGGAAATTTACAACAACACTAACTCTGGAGATAAAAGAGAGTGGGTTAAGATCGCCTTGTATCAACTAACAAGTGTTTTGTCA
>NW_019184378.1:0-406 GCF_002260705.1 Seriola dumerili
TCTGTTCATGAGTCCACCACACACACATCATGGTGCATGGTTGTTATGCCCCTGAATTTATAAAGAGCAGCTTTACACTCCACTGTGCTACTGGGGAAATGTGTTATGGACTGATGACACCAAGGTTGACTTGTTTGGGGAAAAAACATGCACCATGTGTGTGGTGTAGAAAACCACTGCATACTAACATCCCATCATCATCCCAGAGGTGAAGCAGGTGGAGGGAGCGTCATGATTTGGGGCTAATTTTCTGCCTCTGGACCTGGACAGCTCCACATCAGAGAGGAAAATGAATTCTCAAGTTCATCAAGGATAATGTCAGGGTGACTGTCCAGCTGCTGAAGCTCAGGAGAAGCTGGGTGACGCTACAGGACAATGACCCTAAACATCAAAGTAAATCTACTAC
>NW_019184379.1:0-143 GCF_002260705.1 Seriola dumerili
ACACTCAAATCCTGCAAGGCTGGATTGTGGGTCCAGATATGTCAGGTTTGGGGCATGGCTGACTGCTTTCTTGTGACATCACAAAACTCCAGAAGTCCTGACGCCTGGTATTAAGACTCAGTTTCTGAAGTTTCTCTGTGGAC
>NW_019184380.1:0-130 GCF_002260705.1 Seriola dumerili
CATAGTTTTTTGTGGTTGCAACTTCCTTTTGACTACCACAAAGGGACACACTAACACCACGAGAGACTGAAAAAGACAGCAAACATCATCGTTTGTGGTCATTTGTCACTTCTAACAGCAGTGTCCTCAC
>NW_019184381.1:0-182 GCF_002260705.1 Seriola dumerili
ATGCCTGAACAATACTTTCTTGCAGAAAACAGAAATGTTTAAATATAGAGCTTGATAAATGTTCTTTTTTTCCAAGTGTTCATCTCTTCTCTTCCTAATTAAATTGCTAATTTGTTTATTTACTTTTTGTCAAGGTGATTTACTTTGTTTCCTCAAATTCATACTTTCTGCTCTGTAAAATA
>NW_019184382.1:0-141 GCF_002260705.1 Seriola dumerili
AGCTGCTGTTTATAGCTGCTGTTGGCTCATATTCTCTGAACTCAGATCTGAGGAGGAACAGTAAACACTGATTTCTGACATCTGCTGTGTCTCTTCTCCCCCCATCAGGTGACTCTGATGTCACACTGGACCTAAACACCG
>NW_019184383.1:0-236 GCF_002260705.1 Seriola dumerili
ACAATGAACATGTTGATTTATCTGAAGTGGAAACATTTCTTCTGCTGAGAGACTGAATTCAATCTTTAAACTGATGCTAAAACAACAACAATGTCGAGAAAATTCTTTTCTGGTTCCAGCTTCTCAAGTGTAAAGATTTTCTCTGTTTAACATCAGTGTAAATGGAATATATTTGTGTCTGAGGATTCTGGGAGAAAGACTGTGGAACTCTGGGTAATCGTGGTGGACAGTGATGG
>NW_019184384.1:0-657 GCF_002260705.1 Seriola dumerili
GCATTTATTTAAACGGAAACATGATTCTACCTTTTCATCTTCCAGTGTTCTTTCACTGTGGTTAATAATTAAATGTGGTTTTAAAAATTGCCTGTGGTCATGAGAGCAAGTCAGTGACCTCCTGCTGTTAGTGCTGCGAACATCACCAACATGTTAGCCCTTTTTAAACCCCGCCTGCACTGGAAGCAGTCATTGCAAATCATTTATGATTTGATTTTAATGTATCTGCAGGAACATGAAAGTGAAATGACGATGAAAACAGAGATGAAATACAATGATCAAAAGAGATGGATCTGGATTGAGGGGGTTGCTGCAACGCACAATATTTGATGAGCCCCCTAGGCCACACATACACTCAAACACACACACACATACAAGCCAGGATAGGAGTGTGGGCCAATGCAGTAAGATGTACAAGGTAAACTTTCACTGGCCATTTGAAGCACTTGGAGAAATCCCAGTGGCCACATGTGTAAAAATGCAAAATTCAAAAGTTACAGCAAAAACAACGTGAGGCAGCTGTACATTCCCCCAGAATTGTTAGGACCTTCAGCATCTCTGGATGTAATTATAATACAAATGTATAAAGTCAGAGCAAACCACAAGGAGAGAAGTCTTTGCAGACTTCACACACTCTCCACCTGAACACACTGACTT
>NW_019184385.1:0-122 GCF_002260705.1 Seriola dumerili
AGCATCGTGCAGCCTTGTCATGATGAAAGTTTCAGCTGTTTGAGGAAGTCTGACCCACCACATGGATTTAATCAAGTTCCAGACTCTTTAAAATCACTCACTTGTTTTAAACAAAGTGGCTC
>NW_019184386.1:0-113 GCF_002260705.1 Seriola dumerili
ATTTATCTGACAGCTGTAGTTACTACTTATTTTTAGTTTGATTTTTATATATAAAATATTGATAAAGTTTATGATGAATAACATGATGGAGTGTTTTGGTCTTTTATCTGATG
>NW_019184387.1:0-105 GCF_002260705.1 Seriola dumerili
GGTCTTGCGTGAGTCATAATCTAACTGCTGTAGCCCAATAGGGTGAGTGTGCATAGCCTTGACCCAAATGTAGAACAGATACATTTGTCGCAACTTACTAACCAG
>NW_019184388.1:0-117 GCF_002260705.1 Seriola dumerili
ACTTCCTTAAAGTCCAACATCAGGTTTTGACTTGAAGAGAAAATGGAAAAGAAAACAAGAGTGAAGCTGTTTCTACATCTGGTCACTGATCATCCTCCTCTGTCTGAACCTGAAACC
>NW_019184389.1:0-153 GCF_002260705.1 Seriola dumerili
AAAAGATAATCCTGCTTTTAAAAAGGAGGTTTCCTGACAAATATCTGCTCATGAAAACTGAGCTTTCATGATTTAGTTTTGGCTTATTTTCACTTTTATTTTACCCCCCCCCCCAGGCTGGTCTAACGGTGCGTGCGGTCCAGAAGTATCTGC
>NW_019184390.1:0-116 GCF_002260705.1 Seriola dumerili
CTCTTTTAACAGCCTCTGTTTTTATAAATAATGTAAAACTCAACAGTGCCTACTGGCATCTCAATATATCTCCTTTGGAGGACAGAAAGTTTAAAGAAATATTTAAGTTCTTTTGG
>NW_019184391.1:0-145 GCF_002260705.1 Seriola dumerili
ACACACACACACACACACACCTACATATAGTCTGTGTACAGCAGTAGTTTTAACAAGATGACAAACTCATTGTGTGAAAATATTCATTTAAGATGTCAGTGTAATATTTTAACAGACTGAACAGTGATGACTGTAGTCTGATAAT
>NW_019184392.1:0-142 GCF_002260705.1 Seriola dumerili
CAGCAGCAAACGACCAATCAGAACCATCGACAACTTATCGGATTCACCGCGCTCTCCTCTGAAGGACGCATGTCATGGAGTTAGGTGAACCACATTAGTCGTAAACTGCTGCTGCTGTGATGGACTGATCAGTTTGGATGTT
>NW_019184393.1:0-203 GCF_002260705.1 Seriola dumerili
AGTAATAAGACTTCTACAGGACTTGCTCAGGGCTTGAAAACATCAATTTATAGAAATGACAACAGCAACAAACAATGAAGTTAATGTTCTGAAAAGTAAGATGGTGTTAAACCTACAATTGTTGATATCATGGCTAATTCGTGTTGACAGTTAACTGTGATACCAAAGGGAAAATGAGTCATTCAGTTAAAAGCTTTAGAGCT
>NW_019184394.1:0-177 GCF_002260705.1 Seriola dumerili
GGGAGAAAGCTGCTGATCTGCAGCAAAATCAACAGATCATCAGTTTCCTCCCAACAGGAGTTAAATCAAGTCAAATCATAAACAAAATGGTGCAAATGAGACTTTATGCATCATTTTCAACAAGTCCAAAATTAATGCAAATATAATGCCACATACAAATATATGGCATTATATTCT
>NW_019184395.1:0-106 GCF_002260705.1 Seriola dumerili
ATTTTTATGCCTTACTCTACTATGACATTTGTATTAAATATTTCTTACTAGTCTGACGTTTTTTCAAATTTTTATGCCATACTATACTGAGACGTTTTTTGACTTT
>NW_019184396.1:0-130 GCF_002260705.1 Seriola dumerili
ACTACAAACAGTATCAAAAGAAAATCTCATGAATTTTGTGTTCGCCCTTCTAGAGGCTCTTCTGATCACCACCAACCCCTATGACTATCATATGATCAGTCAGGGTGAAATCACGGTCAAAAGCATTGAT
>NW_019184397.1:0-105 GCF_002260705.1 Seriola dumerili
ACAGACCAACACAGTTTAAACTGTTAATAATAATAATAAAATAATAATAATATAATAATAATAATAATAATAATAATGGTAGATATTAGATTAAAGACGTCTCAG
>NW_019184398.1:0-178 GCF_002260705.1 Seriola dumerili
CTGCAAACATTGCAATGACGCAAGACTTTCCTTCTCCAGTTCCCATCTCCAGGAGCTTTCCAGTGTCAGACAAGGCCAAGAGGCACCAGCTGATCATCTGAGTGACTCTGGGCCACCACTTTCCTTTAGCCTTGCGCAGGTGTACAGCATTGCATAAGACTGCCAGGATCTCCTGAAG
>NW_019184399.1:0-143 GCF_002260705.1 Seriola dumerili
TCCACCGTCCTCGCAGAGGAGAGGAAAAAAATAAGTTCCCAGGTCCAAAGACAACGAAGAGAGATGGACAAAGTCTGGCGTTTGGGGAGCTCAGACAACAGAGAAAAGGTTCAGGGGTCTGGAAAAAGATTTCAGTCTGGCTC
>NW_019184400.1:0-104 GCF_002260705.1 Seriola dumerili
AAATCTTTTTTGGCATTTTTATGCCTAAATACATATTACGTTGTCTCATTCCTTGACAAACATTACAGTTTTATGACCTTTCATGCCTTAACATACTATGATGT
>NW_019184401.1:0-100 GCF_002260705.1 Seriola dumerili
TACAACAAGCTTTTTTGGGGGGATTTCCATTAAAATTTATAATAATATTATATTATAATATAATATTCATGTCTACAGACAGTAAGCTTTTCACTCACTG
>NW_019184402.1:0-113 GCF_002260705.1 Seriola dumerili
ACAGCTAACGCAGAGGTGAATATTATCTATTTACATTAACTGGTTAAACTACCCTACAAATACTGTATGTACCGCACCAACTATGTGTTTTGTGGACTTATTTAATTCATGTT
>NW_019184403.1:0-642 GCF_002260705.1 Seriola dumerili
TTGAACATCAATCATGAACTGAACCAAGGATACAACATCCTCCCCCCCATGAAGACAGTTCTTGGAATTAAAGCTCCAGGGGGTACAACAGTTGAACTGGTCTTCTTAATATTGTCCTGTCTGATGTGCGTACAGCACACGATCTCACAAGCCCATCTCTTCCTGGAAAGAGCTGTTGGACGATCCCAGTCTTCCAAATCTGGTGCGGTGTCCTCTCCTCCCCGATGAGCACCAGATCTCCCTCCTTGAGAGCGGTAGAATGTGAATTCTTCGTGGTGTGGGCAGATCTCAGCTCCAGTAAGTACTCCCTTTTCCATCGAGTCCAGAAGTCATTTTGAAGACGCTGGCGGTATTTCCATCTCCGTGTCAGCTCCTCTTTGCTGGAGCTGGCGGTGCGACTGGCAGCATGAAAGGGTTTGGGTGGCAGGGAGCCGAGTCGCTTTCCAATGAGAAAGTGAGCTGGAGTGAGGGGCTGAGGCTCTTCAGGTTCGTTGTAAACAAAGGTAAATGGTCGTGAGTTTATTGTTGCTTCTGCTTCTGCCAGTAGAGACGTCATTTCCTCGAAGCTCAGTGAAGCTCTTCCCATCACTTTCTTTAAACATGTTTTAACTGATCTCACCAGTCTTTCCCAAAAGCCCCCCC
>NW_019184404.1:0-367 GCF_002260705.1 Seriola dumerili
GTGATAATTGATCTGACAGGACGAAGATGAGTAACTTATTCAGTGTCAAATCATGCATATTAGAAACCAAGAATTTAAGGATGTTATATGATTTCTCCCAAACCTGGACTTCATCCACTTCAGCCATTTGGAGACGTGGCCTGGGCAAATGGCATTCTCCAGTTCTGCCATATCATTAGGCAACATCAGCAGCATGGAGTAGGAGCTGTTGAAGGGAAGGTGGAGGACTGATGTGTTAATTGCAAGGTCATGATAGATGTCAACGTCTTCCTCCATATTCATCATCTGCACTGGAACCTGGAAAATGACAATTTAAGCAAAAAGTCCCTTAATTAATAAATATACACAGATTGATGGCTGCATGATG
>NW_019184405.1:0-418 GCF_002260705.1 Seriola dumerili
GCCTCAAGCTCCATTCAGTGGCTTTTCTGGAGGTTTTCATCATATCATATTAACTTCAGCAGCAGGTTGAGTTGCCCAGTTGTCATGGAATTGTAGGTACTCACATTTATTTTTTTCTGGCACTTTATGAACCTTTCGTCCAAGTTGAGTTTCAAGTTCATTTGAAGTGCTCAGAAAATCCCTACACTGCTCCTTTCAAGATTATTCATGAAGTCAAACTCAAATCCAGCTCTTCGGTTAGAGAACATGTGGATCCCCAGGACTGAGACTTGCTGTTTGGCTGTTGCTGGAGACAAAGCTGCTGATGAGAGTGCTGAGTGAACAAAAACAGTCATGGGCTGCCAAAACAATGCTACGATGCTATAGCGCTGTGTAGCGCTGAAGGGAACCACACAGTTGGTCATAATTCTCTCTCTCT
>NW_019184406.1:0-160 GCF_002260705.1 Seriola dumerili
GAATCCCACTGAGGTTGGTTGTCTGCTTTTCTTTTCTTTTCACCATGAGCAGTTTGACTTTTTTGTGGATGATGAATTATAATTTTGTCCTTATTCAGTGAATGTGAAGTAAAAATACAAACATAAAAGCATGTGGAACTTCAATAGATAGATAGATAGA
>NW_019184407.1:0-145 GCF_002260705.1 Seriola dumerili
TGTAAAGCACTTTGTAACTTTGTAACTAACTGTTTTTAAAGGTGCTATATAAATATAATAATAATAATTATTATCATTATTATCATTATTATTATCTTTGATTGACGGTGACATTTGATTGACAGTGACCAGTGAGTCACATTAA
>NW_019184408.1:0-110 GCF_002260705.1 Seriola dumerili
ATACTATGACGTTTTAAGCCTTACTATACTCTGACCTTTTTCGACAATTTTATGACATACTATAGTATGAGCTTTTTTGAAAATTTTATGCCTTACTATACTATGACGTT
>NW_019184409.1:0-123 GCF_002260705.1 Seriola dumerili
AGCCCAAGCTTGGAGGACCACATTGAGAACCTGAGAACGGTATTGCAGAGATATCAGGAGCACGGGGTTAAACTCAGCCCCCGCAAGTGCGAAGTGTTGAAGAGGAAGGTGAGATTTCTGGGA
>NW_019184410.1:0-120 GCF_002260705.1 Seriola dumerili
CAGAGTGAACCAGCATGAAGTCCACAAGCAGCAGCAACAGTCAATGAACTGCAGTGGTAAGTGAAAGTAAACTGCAGGTATAAGTCCAACAGCAGCTGTGCACAAAGTTCAAGTTACTAA
>NW_019184411.1:0-118 GCF_002260705.1 Seriola dumerili
CCTTCATGATTTCTCCAAAGACCAGTGGAATCTTGAATGCACCACGATCCACCCACAGCTGTTTATCAATGTCAGAAACTGCTTCCTGCATCAGAATCACATCAGCAAGTGTAATTTT
>NW_019184412.1:0-131 GCF_002260705.1 Seriola dumerili
ACTATGGTTAATACCATTTGAGAGGCTGCAGCTTATTACAATCTTCTAGCTACAACCAATTTTTGCCCTTGGGAGTTTTTTTCTTTTTGTCATACATGGTATTTGTGTAACTGAGATTTTTAAAATCAGTG
>NW_019184413.1:0-149 GCF_002260705.1 Seriola dumerili
GAGGAAAAAGATCCTCTGGTCTGATGAGACACAAACTGAAATCTTTGGGCAGAGCTCCAAAACGCTGCCCAACATCAGACACCTCACCACATGGCTAATACCATCTCTACAGTGAAGCCTGGTGGTAGCATCATCATGCTATGAGGGAA
>NW_019184414.1:0-107 GCF_002260705.1 Seriola dumerili
GCCTATAGATTTACCTGTACAGAAATGGAAAAATGCTCCTAAGCTAATAGGTGGATACGATACAATACGATACGATACGATAAGATACGATATGATACAATACGTTA
>NW_019184415.1:0-122 GCF_002260705.1 Seriola dumerili
GAGACAATCAAAGCATCTGGTAATAGTCTCATTTACTTACTAAAGAGTACTAAAGTGTAGACTTCAGCAGTTCTTAAAACCACGAAATAAATGTAGAAGACACGGATATTTTGTATTAAGCT
>NW_019184416.1:0-103 GCF_002260705.1 Seriola dumerili
GTAAATGTTAAATTGAACTTGATGCTAGCCTCCTCAAACTCATTCTCATAGGCTTCTTGAAACACATCCTGAAAGATGTCCTCGAACAGGTCCTGAAGGGGGC
>NW_019184417.1:0-130 GCF_002260705.1 Seriola dumerili
AAGCAGAACTTGTAAGCTGGAGGTTGAATGGCATGAAATAGTTAAAAGTGTACATTTAAACCTACACTGGTTCCGCTCCAGCTCTCTGCTCCTTTTAGCGACTTTCACTAACTCAGCAATTGTTTACATG
>NW_019184418.1:0-123 GCF_002260705.1 Seriola dumerili
TATAGTAAGGCACAAAAAAGACCTTGTATAGTAAGGGAGGCATAAAAGACATAAAAAATATAGTATAGTAAGGTATGAAAAGTGATAAAAACGACATAGTTTAGTAAGGCATAAAAAGTCATT
>NW_019184419.1:0-173 GCF_002260705.1 Seriola dumerili
TATTATAAGCTGTAACAAAAAATATTGTGAAATAAATTTATAAGTGTAACTATAATCTCAAACTCTGAGTGATGGTGAAAAAGGACGACTGATAATTCGCATAAAAAAATAGAGCACAGGAGAAAAAGTAATGTTCAGCACCAAGGACAGAGACACAAAGAACAAGCTGCAGC
>NW_019184420.1:0-112 GCF_002260705.1 Seriola dumerili
CTTGGTGAACAGTTGCAAGAAAATTCTGATGGACAGAAAGCAAATAGGGAGAAATTTGAAAAAAGATGGAAAATGAAGAAAAGCCACTAAGTAAAAGTCAAGAGAAGAGTAA
>NW_019184421.1:0-111 GCF_002260705.1 Seriola dumerili
GGAAACTCAATTCAAAAGAACGGCACTCCTCCCGGTCCGCGGCTCCCGCAGTAGAACTGCTTCACTCTTTTCTAACTTTTATGACTTAGTTTTCACTCTTTTTACACTTTG
>NW_019184422.1:0-148 GCF_002260705.1 Seriola dumerili
AAACGAAGGCAGGTAACGCACCGGAGAATCTGAGCGGTTCGAAAATCTTAATGATGCTCACAATGACAATACCAACACACAGATGTGCAGTAGGAATCTTTACCTAAGATAATTCTTAGCTTAGCGTGCTAACATTCGCTAATTTGCA
>NW_019184423.1:0-108 GCF_002260705.1 Seriola dumerili
TTTTTTTTTACTCTGGCAACAACAACCAAATGAAGCAACACAGACATGGATGTTAAGTTCTCTTGTTACACTTTTTACACAATGAAAACATCATGTCATCATTACATT
>NW_019184424.1:0-302 GCF_002260705.1 Seriola dumerili
TGCAATGTTAATAAAACTATTTCCACCGTTTCCATCCGGCTTTTTGAATTCGCTGCATCGTTTTCATTCAATACTTGAATGGAGACGTTGCTCGACAGTCTCCGGAGGAATAAGGAAGTCTCGTCTCACGGCCGCTCGGCTGGCGTGTGTGCCAGGCGTTTTGCATTGTACCCTGGAGACAGTAAAATGCTCTTCTATCATCCTGTTCCCTGGAGCGGCGTTCTGAGCAGACCATAAACAATAAAGAGACTTTATTAATAGCTGCTCCGGCCCTATCAGCACTGACAGACTGGGCCCCCCCC
>NW_019184425.1:0-111 GCF_002260705.1 Seriola dumerili
GGGCAACATGCGGGCTATGATTTTCTTTTAGCTGTCTTCCATAATCACCACCAACAGTTCACACAACTTCATTCTGCAAACCTGTCCCTGTAAACAGGTGGGAACTAAAGG
>NW_019184426.1:0-148 GCF_002260705.1 Seriola dumerili
TTTGACATTTTTGTGCCTTACTTTACTATGATGTTTTTTCACATTTTCATGCCCTGCTATACTGTGATGTTCTCATGACTTACTATACTATGATATTTTTTGGCATTTGCATGCCTTATTATACTATGTCATTTTTTGAAATTTTTGT
>NW_019184427.1:0-213 GCF_002260705.1 Seriola dumerili
GACAGAGCAAAGAGTAATGATCAGTGAGACAGACCAGTAGATGAATAAGTGATAAATAATTGATATTATATGAATAAACACACATGTAGCTAATATACACATTAGTATAGATTACTGTCGCTACATTATGTTGTTGCACACTTTCTTTAAGTCAGAGGCTCATACTCACCTTCCTCATCCACAGTTTACAGCAGCAGCTCAGGTGGTAAAAAG
>NW_019184428.1:0-145 GCF_002260705.1 Seriola dumerili
AATATGGACTTCAATTATTTTTCAAAAAACTCCCTGTATTTCCCTGTCCATCAGCTCGGTCCCTGACGGACACACTGAGTCATGTCATGTACAGTCAACTGAGCTGGTGTCAGTGCATTTTCCAAAACTTCCCAATAAAAGCATC
>NW_019184429.1:0-524 GCF_002260705.1 Seriola dumerili
CAGGTGAGAAAGAAGAGTTCAAGCTTTCCAGTGCAAAAGGAAACATGAATGTCAGACTGTACTTGTCCTGTTAAAGCTCATCTGAAAAGTGTTTTATTACCTGCTTTATTCTACTTTCTTCATGGCTGCCTTCTTGGTGCTGGGTGATATTTTACATCACCACAGTTGAAATTTCATTCAACTCCATTACATTGACATGGTGGTGAAAGTCTCAGTGATCTCAACTGCATGGCTGGATACCAGCAGTTAGAAACAAGCTTTAGTATTAGTAATGTGGATGTACAGACCCTTCAGGCTAGAAACATGAATTTATTGCTTAATTTCTTTTATTTACATTTGTTACATTTCCAGTGAGATGTTTTGTCAAGTTTATTCATGTCACTCAATATCACATACAGGCAGTGGTGGAAGAAGAACTCTGATCATTTACTTCAGTAAAAGAACAATATTCTCATCAGAATTTACTCCATCTAAACACTTTTAATTTTCTAAACAAAGGAATATTAATCAACCTGTGAATATTA
>NW_019184430.1:0-126 GCF_002260705.1 Seriola dumerili
GGTGAACATTGTGCAAATAAAATGGAGAATCTCACCTAACCTCTGCACTTGCTTCCTGCTTTTTTTTTTTTGGTCTTTTCAGCACAAATTCGCTGGTTGTAGTTGTTCTCTCCAAGTCTGTTCTGT
>NW_019184431.1:0-186 GCF_002260705.1 Seriola dumerili
TTAACAAAAGGTGAGCTTGCCAGACAGTTGGAGGAGAAGGACTCCTTGGTCTCCCAGCTGACCAGAGGGAAGCAGTCTTACACTCAGCAGACTGAAGACCTCAAGAGACAGCTAGAGGAAGAAGTCAAGGTAACTTAAATTACCATAAATACAGTTTCCAGATGGATAGTACATGATTTCACAGTA
>NW_019184432.1:0-109 GCF_002260705.1 Seriola dumerili
TAATCCCGGCAGATCAGCAATCAGCAACAAAAGTGTCTCACAAAATTTCCACCTTTAACTGTTCACAGCATCCACTAAACTAATAATAATTGAGAGTGTATGTTTCTTT
>NW_019184433.1:0-117 GCF_002260705.1 Seriola dumerili
TATATTGAACAACATAAAACATTTATAAGTTTTATCAAATATTCAATGAGACTGTGATTAAGTTCAGTTTTTGAATATTGTTAATAATCTTTGTAATTTATCAAGAAAAGCTGATCT
>NW_019184434.1:0-101 GCF_002260705.1 Seriola dumerili
AGTGTGCAACATTCCCAGTGAGAGACACTGACAAGTATGCATTTTGATCCTTGTCATTTCACTGTCACACTGTGGGAACTTTTGACCAGAGTTTTACAGTT
>NW_019184435.1:0-138 GCF_002260705.1 Seriola dumerili
GTCGGAGAAATAATAGAGCTGAAGAAAAGACAGGAAAAAAAACCCTTAACTTTGTTGATTAGTTGCTGGACCTTCTCCCAGTCACTGTGGTTGATCCAGGGTTTTATCTTTGTTATTACATCATATGGTTACAAAGAG
>NW_019184436.1:0-103 GCF_002260705.1 Seriola dumerili
CAGACTCCTGCCAAGCACAGACCCAGCCTTTTTTGCCAGATTGTCCATAGTCTTTGTGTTCATATCGGACATGCTGTTGCCCCAGCAGACTGCAGCATAAAAG
>NW_019184437.1:0-121 GCF_002260705.1 Seriola dumerili
ACAAGAGGAAATAATTACTGAACTGACCAGTGAGCAACAAACCGTCAGCAGCTACAGGTTGACTTAAACTTTATCACAGTATCTGCTTCAAAATGAGAATATGGTTTTTCACATCTATTGG
>NW_019184438.1:0-103 GCF_002260705.1 Seriola dumerili
CATAGTATAGTATGGCAAAAAAGTCATGAAAAAGTCATATAGTATGGTAAAAAAGTTTAAAAAGAAGTCATAGTATAGTAAGGCAAAAAAAGTAACAAAAAAA
>NW_019184439.1:0-105 GCF_002260705.1 Seriola dumerili
TAAACTTTTCTCTTAGAAAATAAACTAATAAAAATCCTGTTTTTCTGAATAAATGACAAAATCATCTGGTTTCCAACAGGTTTTTCTGAAGTATTTTTTAAATTT
>NW_019184440.1:0-135 GCF_002260705.1 Seriola dumerili
CATATGGCTTCACAAGGACAGATTCCTGTAAAGTGGGAAGCTTTCAAGTCTTCACTTGTAAAAGAGGCGAGTTTAAGGTTTGGATACAAATTTATGTTAGATAGGAAAAGAAACTCTAAACCATGTCAGTACAGA
>NW_019184441.1:0-135 GCF_002260705.1 Seriola dumerili
GATCCAAGTCATGCTGCTGTGATCACCTCCTTCTGTTCACCTTTGAGGATACAAGGCACAGTAACTGTCCACGACAACTACACTTAAGCAAGGACTGTCACACATGTCATGAAAATGTCATAGTATAATATGTCA
>NW_019184442.1:0-218 GCF_002260705.1 Seriola dumerili
CCTCCCTCCCTCTTCTTCCTTCTCTCCCTCTTCTTCCTCTTACTAATCCCTCTTCTTCCTGTCAGACAGGAATTAACTGTTGGTTAATTAAACAACAGTCATGTTGGTTTAATTAATCTACGGAAGTAAGTCTACCAATTCCAATATGATATGACAATTCTTACCAGTTCTCTGTTGTCTGTTCTCAGTGTCACTGCAAAATAGGCTTAAGTGACACA
>NW_019184443.1:0-332 GCF_002260705.1 Seriola dumerili
AATGTAGAAATATATAAATATATGTAAATATAAATATATGTGTTTATTTCAAATTCCACATTTATTTATTTCTGGAGACTTATTTCCTAATGCCACATTTATTTCCCAAGTCTTTATTTATTTCCATCTGGTATATTCAAATGAGGGGGCATGGTTATCTCAGTTTCAGACCAAAGAGCGTTGAATCAGGCTGCAAAGCCTTGCTAACTAGCTTTAGCTGCGGTGATGAACCGCTGAATAAGTTTTAAAAACAATTTTACCAACCAGAGCCTAAATAAATGTGGCATTAGGCAAAAGTCTCTGGAAGTTAAAAAAAAAAAAAAAAAAAAAAA
>NW_019184444.1:0-131 GCF_002260705.1 Seriola dumerili
ACTCAGTGTAGATTCATGACTGAAACTACGTGTTGCACAAAACCAGAAACACACGCACACATTCTTTTCAGCAGGATTATAAAGCCATGTGCACGCATGGTTCCACTTTATAAATCTCACTCATTGAGAAC
>NW_019184445.1:0-115 GCF_002260705.1 Seriola dumerili
AACTTGTGGTTACCCTAGCTGGACCTTTGTGAAATCTGCAGCTACTTCCAGAAGGAAAAACAGCAAAGTGGTTGAGAAACAAAACAAGAGAAACAACATAGTCATTCCATATGTG
>NW_019184446.1:0-209 GCF_002260705.1 Seriola dumerili
AACTTGTAAGAATAATAAAACGAGTAATTTATTAAAAGCTAAATTAAGGAGCATAGTTTTAAAAAAAAAACTGTGTTGCCTGTTTTCTTGTGCGTAAGATTTTTTCTATTTAAAAGGTTTACAGTTGAGGAACTAAGATAGATTATAAAAAGACAGAGAGTCTGCAATGCAAGCCGGTCCCAAACCATTAAGAGCTTGATAAACAAACA
>NW_019184447.1:0-125 GCF_002260705.1 Seriola dumerili
CCGAGATTAATATTCGTGAATTTATTTTAATGGTTTCAGTGGTGAATGTTAATTACATATGATGTTGTAAATAACATTTTCTTTTTATAAACAGGTCTTCATCTGTAAATTTAATTATTATTATT
>NW_019184448.1:0-130 GCF_002260705.1 Seriola dumerili
GGCTCAGCTTTGGAGAGGGAGACTGTAAAAAATCACTCCGTGCCAGTACCAATTTCAAGTCCTCACCATGCTCTGGTTCTTTGCAACGGGACCTTTAAAAAAGGGAGCTAGCTGATTGGTCAGGTATCTC
>NW_019184449.1:0-123 GCF_002260705.1 Seriola dumerili
CAGGGAATCCAGCATGTCTTGTATGCGAGGGATGGGATGACGGTCTGGCAATGATTTACTGTTCAACTCCCTGTAGTCACAACACAGGCGAAGACTTCCATCCTTCTTTCTTACACACACCAC
>NW_019184450.1:0-143 GCF_002260705.1 Seriola dumerili
TCCACCTCTGGAGACAGCTGTTGGCAAGTAAAGGAATGAGGTTTGATGCTGAACTCAACAAAACAACGTTTCTGCTGTTAATGCTAACGTTAGCTATGTAGCAACAGCAAACATTTTCATGTAGATCCTTTTTAAATTAGTTA
>NW_019184451.1:0-105 GCF_002260705.1 Seriola dumerili
TATTTTAAATAAATGAACATCCCCAAATATCAAATATCACATTACAATATGCATGAGAAAATAAACACATATATTTAATTTGTTTTTGTAGAAATGTGTAACAAG
>NW_019184452.1:0-101 GCF_002260705.1 Seriola dumerili
CTACCAGGCTCCATATTTCCTCTGATGTATTTTTATTTTGTATATTAAACCCAATGAAACTTTGTTTTAAAAGATGCATACCACTGATTTTTATATCTGTG
>NW_019184453.1:0-101 GCF_002260705.1 Seriola dumerili
TGACTGCGCTGAAGCTCAGTTGAACATATTTTTATATCAAACAGAAAGTTGAACAAGAAAGTGCTGAACTGATGACACAATTATGGAAGATTGCACCAGTA
>NW_019184454.1:0-108 GCF_002260705.1 Seriola dumerili
AGTCCCTCATGGTACCACAGAGGATCACTCCAACCTCACGTGCATCCACGAGCTTCCACACCACAACACCTGGAGAAACCTGTCAGCAGAGGATCCCGCTCTGCCGAC
>NW_019184455.1:0-111 GCF_002260705.1 Seriola dumerili
TCGCAACCAAAAGTCTCCGTTGTTGGCGCTCGAAAGCTCGATGTGGACGCCAGGACTCTCTCCATGGGAGTAAACCCCCATCCACACTGTGGTGGACCAGATGTTTTCCTG
>NW_019184456.1:0-121 GCF_002260705.1 Seriola dumerili
GTCTACAGGAAGTGAAGCTGATTACAGCTGACAGCCTCACAGAGGAACAGAGACAGTGTCCTCATTCATCAAACTGTCACATCTGATCTGAGACAGTTTGTTCTCTCATTTCACAACTCAA
>NW_019184457.1:0-1033 GCF_002260705.1 Seriola dumerili
CTCAGAATATGTCTGAGCTGAAGCAGCTCTGTAGGAAGAGTGGCCCATTTCCTCCTGAACATCATGCAGGTCTGATCCGCAGCTACTGGAAGAGCTTGTTTGAGGTTATTTGTGCCGAAGGAGGTTTGACCAAAGGTTTGTTAACTTTTTCCATCAGTGCTGTTAATATTTAATGGGTGTGTTCAGTGAAAACACAACAGATTATAATGGTTTGTATGTTTTGTCTTTGCCTATCACATTTCATGAACAAATAACGCAGAAAACCAGGTCATTCCAAAAGGTTCACATACTTGTCGGTCGCTGCCGTTGTACTCGTTGACGGCGTGATGGCGGCTTCCTCGGTTGGACATCAACCAAGCCAATCACAATGAGGATGTTATCTTCCCGTGCCAGAGCCATAATTCATATCCCTACCTAAAAAAAAAAAAAAGACTGAGAGAGACTGAGAGATTGACGCAGCTGTGCAGGATGTATGTCGACTTACTGAAATAGAAAACTGACATATATCCTTGATCAAAGTTGACTTGCTCCTATAACCACAACCACAGGTTCCGACAGAGCTGAAAATGATGTTGATAACGGTTAACAGAAACACAATGTTAATGAATAATGCAGTGAAAACAAGTAATATGACAGTTAATGCTGGGTAGACTAGAGAGCACTGATTTGTATTTCATACGGCAAAAAGGAAAAGAGGTGTAAAAATTTTATGAGCATTCAAAGCTTCTTTCATGTAGTCTGCATTTGTTTTCTGAGCAGACATAAGTGTCAAGTAAGGAGCACAAAGACTGCAATCTAAATAAGAAATATATTTCTACATATTATGCAGTCTTGCTACTTGTCAAGATTAAAACACTCACTAAGAAAAATGGATATAAGAGAGAGAATGTGTTTGGATGAACTCATGTTGATGGAATTCATGAATGTATCAATATTGAGTGGTGCTGAGGGGGACATGATACACTAGTGGTGATGACTCATATTTTTGCATCTTGTTGTTTCTTTATCTTTGTGTAGACAGTAAAAAAAAAAA
>NW_019184458.1:0-121 GCF_002260705.1 Seriola dumerili
ACATACTATTGATAGTGTTAGTTCATTTTTTGAACATTTAAAAAAAAAATTATGGCCAGATCTTACACATTACACCTTTAAGGGAGATACCCTGCTGAACTGGATTCAGTGTTTTTAATGG
>NW_019184459.1:0-109 GCF_002260705.1 Seriola dumerili
CGCATATGTGTTTCCATGGTTACCAAATCATCTTGTATCCAGTATGTGCAGGTAGAGATCAGTAATAAGGTTACTTTCTTGACAGTTCATGCAAGAAGATGGATTTATT
>NW_019184460.1:0-156 GCF_002260705.1 Seriola dumerili
ATGTATGTATGTTTGTTTTGTCCACTTCTAAAAATAATCGAAATTTGATTTAAAATAACTCCTCCATGATTAATTACATACTAGCAGTAGAAAAAATTAACATAAAATATCTCAATATGTATGAAAAGTACTAAAAAGCCTGTTTAAAAACAAAAC
>NW_019184461.1:0-107 GCF_002260705.1 Seriola dumerili
TCTTCTTTGGCAGTCGGCCCTTCCACCTCCAACTGACTGAACCGGACCGGACCGGACCGGACCGAACTCCGCGGGACAACCATCTGCTGGTAACTATTGCTTAACAT
>NW_019184462.1:0-116 GCF_002260705.1 Seriola dumerili
TTTTTTTGAAGATTTGGTATATATTTGGATATATATATACAGTATATATATATATATATAAATATATATATATATAGATCTGTTTATCAGCATTTCAATCTTGTCTGACTTTCTGT
>NW_019184463.1:0-113 GCF_002260705.1 Seriola dumerili
TATAGTAAGGCATAAAAACGTCATAGTATAATAAAGGCATAAAGTGTCATAAAAATGTCATAATTTAGTAAGATATCAAAAGTCATAAAAATGTCATAGTATAGTAAGGCATA
>NW_019184464.1:0-102 GCF_002260705.1 Seriola dumerili
TTAGGTCTTCTCTTGTGTTTCAACATGGAGAAAAGAGTAATTTTCCACTAAACTTTTGAATAGTGCAAATTATGAGAAAACCGTTATTTCTTTTCAAAAACC
>NW_019184465.1:0-549 GCF_002260705.1 Seriola dumerili
TGACAGTAACTGGGTCAGACACATCAAGCTACAGTCTTCAGCTACGTTAGCTTGTTAGTTAAGAGAAAAGCAGCTAAATGCAACGTCAGTGAGCGTTAGCTCGACTCACTGTGACTAACTGAACTGATAACAAATCAACAAGAGAAATACTGAACAGCTCAGTTCAGTTAAACTCACTGTCAAACTGTGAGTCCAGAAGAAATGCCTCCATAGTTTAGCTCCACCTCCATCACACGGTCCTGAGCCAGATGGCTGCGCTAGCTTCACCAAGAGCTGCTCGCTGCTTCTTCTTCTTCAGGCTTCATTTGAGCTCATTCGTGGCTCTGCTTATGTAATACTTTAAACACCATGAACAATAAAAACACACAGAGTGGTGGAAAACAACGCCGACGTCAGTGTGACGTCAGAGCTAACAGGAAGTGTGACGTCAGCTCACCGACTCGGCCCAATGTCCCCAACACCGACCTCACAGGGAAAACTTTACATTTAACAAGAGAGTTACAAACCAAGCAGCGCACAAATGAACAGGAGCGAGCAGCTGAATGAATG
>NW_019184466.1:0-123 GCF_002260705.1 Seriola dumerili
TCACAGAAGACAAAAATCAAAAGTCTGCACAGATTTTTTTCCCATGAAGACAAGTAGCTAAACAAGAGCTAAAACAAATGGGTTAATGACAGAAAATTATTATTTTATTTATCAATTTACATT
>NW_019184467.1:0-134 GCF_002260705.1 Seriola dumerili
TTCAGGAACGAAAATGATGCATTTGATAAAGTAATGGCAGATGACAGGTTAGGGTAGACAGATGAGCTGATGAATAAACATAAGATTGTGCGCTGGGATACCAGTGGGCCACGAAAAAGGAGGTGGCCGGCCAG
>NW_019184468.1:0-104 GCF_002260705.1 Seriola dumerili
GGAAAATACTTCAGTAAAGAAAATACCTCAAAATTGTACTTAACAACAGTAGCCTACTTGAGTAAAAGTATTTAATTTCTGTCCAGGTGGTTTTCGCTGCCTTT
>NW_019184469.1:0-119 GCF_002260705.1 Seriola dumerili
CCCCTAAAGGCCTCACATGCAGATCGATTGATAAGTTCTACTAATCACCTGGGTCAACATGTGTGACGACGAGGAGTTGCGCTGGGAACACACTTTCTGCGTTGCGTCAGCGTGTCTCT
>NW_019184470.1:0-125 GCF_002260705.1 Seriola dumerili
TAGACTAAACCTAACTGTATTTAAAGTAGTTTAAACTAGCTCCACCTCAAGCAGCTGCAACTGTAAAATGCTGCTTACGTGTTGTCAGCATTAATATTATTGCACTATTGTAGCTGTTTAACAAC
>NW_019184471.1:0-160 GCF_002260705.1 Seriola dumerili
AGGAAGGAAAGTTTTAAGACGGATAAACTCTCCGTGGAGGACGGCCCAGGAAAGGCTTGTCAAGTAGCAAATATGATAATTAAACATTTTCCGATGTAAATGACCTCTTGAGATGAGGTACTCGTTTGTACGTAGCAACCACCTGCCGACAGCAACCACC
>NW_019184472.1:0-156 GCF_002260705.1 Seriola dumerili
AACTAAGATTTCTGTTTCTGTAGTTCCTATTCCAAACACGAGAAAGTACTGTATTCAATAATGGAACGTAACAATGCATCATTATAGATTTAACTGATAAGTAATTTCCAGATACTCTCTTTGTGTGGATTAGGAAGTACAGCTACAATGTGGTAA
>NW_019184473.1:0-123 GCF_002260705.1 Seriola dumerili
TAAAAATGCATAATTCTAATAATAATAATAATAATAATAATATATCTTTTTTTTAGTATAGGTTTTTCCATTTCAGTCAGAGTAAAAGGGAGCTGGGTTTTGGGGTGATCCACTTTGCCAGAT
>NW_019184474.1:0-127 GCF_002260705.1 Seriola dumerili
TTTAATCATCCTGGAAGCCGCACGTTTGAAACCTTTGCTGTAAACAATCTTAATAAAACCAAAAAAGCTTGGGATGCAGCAATCCAATTGTTTCTCTCTTACTTTGATGCCTCAACTCAGGGTGTCT
>NW_019184475.1:0-195 GCF_002260705.1 Seriola dumerili
TTGCTAATTAGCACAAAACAGAAAGTGCAGCTGATAACGATGGGAGCGTCATTGGTCGTAAACCAAACTGGACAAGTTAAAATTTTTGACCTTATGATGGCACTAGATGAAAAGTCAGGGGATTAGAGATAATCCATTTGGGTGCACAAATGTGTCTATCAAATTTCATAGCAATCCATCCAATTGTTGTGAAGT
>NW_019184476.1:0-193 GCF_002260705.1 Seriola dumerili
TCTTGTCACTGTGTGTGAGAACTATGAGACCTTCTGACAATCACAGTCACATTACTGTGAACAACTGGGCCAATAAACCTGAGTCTGACCCATTTACTGACAGATACATTTATATTCACCCAGTTATTACATCATTTACTCTCTATTCATCTTCTATAACTGACAAATGGTTGAGTCAGTGCAGTGGCTATCA
>NW_019184477.1:0-177 GCF_002260705.1 Seriola dumerili
CTCAAAGGTTTATTTACAAGTTTTCAGACCTTTCAACCATATCTCAGTCTAGTCACAGTCCTTAATTAGACCTTTTGTTTTCTTATAAACTTTTTAAAAAATTACAAAAATCGAGTTGTAATAACCAAGAATTGTCCCTTAAATTAACCAGATTTAACTGTTTTCTTACACAGAGCC
>NW_019184478.1:0-124 GCF_002260705.1 Seriola dumerili
ATGAACGCTGGAAAGTCTTGCATAATACTAGAACAATCTAGGAAAGCGCGAGTGAACCGGGGATGCATATATGCTGGCTAGATCAGAGATGGAGTGCAGCTGGGGGCAACAGGTGAGGACAGTG
>NW_019184479.1:0-118 GCF_002260705.1 Seriola dumerili
TTGACGCCTCCGCCCGTAGCGCACGGTCGTCCATCCCCCAACGTCATCTTCGTAGCCCATATTGGGCTTTATTTCTATGTTCTTAATGTAGCCTTTGTTATTTATTAATAAAATTGTT
>NW_019184480.1:0-108 GCF_002260705.1 Seriola dumerili
TAAACACACCAATATCTTTTCAACAGAACAGAAAATAAAAAACTTTCATTCTTTATTATCATCTCTTCAGACTAAGTGGCTGTAACCTCTCAGAGAGAAGCTGTGAAG
>NW_019184481.1:0-149 GCF_002260705.1 Seriola dumerili
TGTTCGTAAAGTGTTACAGAAATTGCTTGATAACCATCTGTATGTCAAAGCTGAAAAGTGTGAATTTCATGTGTCTACTGTTTCATTCCTCGGTCTGATAGTATCTGAGGGACAGGTCAGCATGGATCCTGTCAAGGTCCAAGCTGTTC
>NW_019184482.1:0-125 GCF_002260705.1 Seriola dumerili
GTGTGTGTGTGTGTGTGTGTGTGTGTGTGTAGGTGTGTCCTTCTAAGTTTGTAGATACATTATATAGATTATCAACAGATGCATCAGCAGAAGCCTCTAATGTTGTTTTCCTGCAGCATTGCTAC
>NW_019184483.1:0-142 GCF_002260705.1 Seriola dumerili
GTGAACCTCTAATGCGGTCTCCTCCTCTCTTCATCTTCCGCAACCTTGTGCTGAAATAATCCCTTAACCCGATAGTCATCATTTTTGGATTTGGATGATAACATACAACAGCACTAGGACAGATGGACAGCATCTGGAGGAA
>NW_019184484.1:0-122 GCF_002260705.1 Seriola dumerili
TAAGGGTGTATAATAGAGATTTCCCTTAGTCATATAGTTGAGAATGGTCTCGTCTATGACACACATTTTTCTTCTGAATTGTCAAAAGGCCTTTCCTCAAGACTCACACACACACACACACA
>NW_019184485.1:0-279 GCF_002260705.1 Seriola dumerili
TGTTCTTCAATCTTTCCTGCACTTCACATTGTTCACGTTTCACAAATGAACTGGAACATGTAAAGAAAAGTTGAGTGAAGCTGCTTTGAGTTCAGCTTCATGGTTAAACAGGAGAAATCAACAATAACATAGAGATTTTAAAGTGATTTGGATCAGAACAATGGAAATTTACATCTCCTACAAATGTTCACACACAGAAATTACAAGCTGAACTGACGAGACAATATTTAATATTTGATGAGAAACTTACTTCCAACATCCAGTCTGGTTCCTCCACCA
>NW_019184486.1:0-117 GCF_002260705.1 Seriola dumerili
ATAGCAGAAATAGTAGTTCGACGAAAAATTCAAAAACAAAACAAGGCAAAAAAAAAAAACTAAAGGTCTACTTACTATCTTTTTTCTTGGCTTTCAACCACGTCTCACTGTCTTCAT
>NW_019184487.1:0-148 GCF_002260705.1 Seriola dumerili
CCTCATTATTTCCCTCCCATCCATTTTCCCATCCCTGCTGTAAAACACCCCCCCTCTCTTCATGTCCTCCCACTGTTTTTATCTCTACTCACAGGTTGTGGAAACTCCATCGCTTTCTTACAGGTTCTAGAAACTTCCCACAGCTACT
>NW_019184488.1:0-390 GCF_002260705.1 Seriola dumerili
ACATAGTATAGTAAGGCATAAAAAGTCATTAAAATGACAGTATAGGAAGGCATTAAAAGAAGAAAAAAACCACATAGTATATTAAGGCATAAAAAGACAAAAAAACGACATAGTATAGTAAGGCATAAAAAGGTCATGAAAAATACATAGTATAGTATGTAATAAAAATGACATAGTATAGTAAGGCATAAAAAGACAAAAAAAACGACATAGTATAGTAAGGCATAAAAAGACAAAAAAACGACATAGTATAGTAAGGCATAAAAACGTCANGACATAGTGTAATAAGGCACAAAAAGACAAAAAAACGTCATAGTATAGTAAGGCATAAAAGGTCCTAAAAATGACATGGTATAGTAAGGCATAAAAAGGCAAAAAAACGACATAGTA
>NW_019184489.1:0-122 GCF_002260705.1 Seriola dumerili
AGAGTGACGTTTCACTGCGTGAGTCACGCTTTCCTACGTGAGTCAGGTCTCGTTTATTTCAGGAACTCTCGGGAGAAGTTGAGAGGCGGGACCATGAGAGGCGGGGGAGGGGGGAGGACCGG
>NW_019184490.1:0-141 GCF_002260705.1 Seriola dumerili
TTTCAGACAGAATAAACAGCCTGGTGCCGAGAGAGTCTTGCCACAGTGTCAACATGTTGCACTGCGCAAGTCGAACGTAAAGGCCAGCTCAGCTTCAGAATGGATATCACTGGTTGTGTCACATGGGAAAGCAATGGGCTG
>NW_019184491.1:0-110 GCF_002260705.1 Seriola dumerili
TATACAAAGCAACAACAAGAAGAATAAAAAGAAGGGATCAATGTCAGTAACTTCATGTAAAGAAAGAGTAAAAAAAAAACGAGAGAAGAAGAAGGGGAAAAAAGTGTGTG
>NW_019184492.1:0-124 GCF_002260705.1 Seriola dumerili
GCTGCTCTTCATGTCCATCTGACCTTCTTCAACTCTGGACTCAATCTACTCTCAGAAGAACAGTCAATGTGGACCTCCCTGTGGTCTAATTTATTTAAAGAAAAATCCACACGTTTCTACCAGA
>NW_019184493.1:0-109 GCF_002260705.1 Seriola dumerili
ATGGCATAAAAAGTCATAGAAATGTCATAGTATTATAAGTCATAAAATGTCAAAAAACGACATAGTATAATATGGAATAAAAAGTCATAAAAATGTCACTGTATAGTAA
>NW_019184494.1:0-104 GCF_002260705.1 Seriola dumerili
AACAAGGGAGAAAGGGAGACAGGGGGGAGTTTGGAGGGCAGGGGGGGGGTGCAGAACATTGCATTTTTTTTTTTTTTTGTACATCCTTATTGTATAGCATGATA
>NW_019184495.1:0-103 GCF_002260705.1 Seriola dumerili
ACATTTTAGGCCTTATTTTACTATGATGTTTTTTGACATATTTTGCCTTACTATACTATGTCGATTTTTTTATATTTTTTGCCTTACTATACTATGACATTTT
>NW_019184496.1:0-129 GCF_002260705.1 Seriola dumerili
CCTTTGTGCCTGGGGTGAGTCGGCTTTCAGAGAACAACAGACACTTGTAGCCTGTGTTAAGTTATGTACCAACATTCACATTTTCATAGTAGTAACAGCTTTTGTTGAGTCCATGTTCCCACTCTTATT
>NW_019184497.1:0-114 GCF_002260705.1 Seriola dumerili
TCCGTGTTCAGGGACCAGTCCAGTTTACTGTCCAGATGCTTCTAATGTTGACTGGCTGAAGGGTGTGCCAAGACTTCCGAAAGTCCATGACCATCTCCTTGGTCTTGGAGGTTT
>NW_019184498.1:0-190 GCF_002260705.1 Seriola dumerili
ACTCAATCACTCACCAGGTGATGTCAATTAAGTCTGTGAAGGTTCAGGTCTCAGGCCTTAGGGGGGGCACTGGGATTGGACCACGCTGTCTGCTTTGGTCCGTGTGATGTGGAAGTCGTCACGTCTGGATCATAAAGCAGAATACAATATGCATGTTTATCCATTAGATCTACCTGGACTTTTCAAACCT
>NW_019184499.1:0-100 GCF_002260705.1 Seriola dumerili
GTATAGTAAGGCATAAAAAGGCATAAAAACGTAATAGTACAGTAAGTCATAAAAAGTCATGTCATAAGTCATAAAAAGTCATAAAAACGTCATAGTATAG
>NW_019184500.1:0-101 GCF_002260705.1 Seriola dumerili
CCCTCCTCTCGTATTTGCGGACACCCTTAACAGCATCTGCTCCACGTCTCTGCTCACCCTCAACCTCTGTCTCCAGCTCACGCACCTTCAGAAAACCATAA
>NW_019184501.1:0-1175 GCF_002260705.1 Seriola dumerili
GACGTTTTTATGCCTTACTATACTATGTTGTTTTTTGATGCTTTTATGCCTTACTATAGTATGATGTTTTTTGACATTTTATGCCTTACTATACTATGATGTTTTTTGACGTTTTTATGCCTTACTATACTATGACGTTTTATGCGTCATTATACTATGATGTTTTTTGACATTTTTATGCCTTACTATACTATGATGTTTTTTGACATTTTATGCCTTACTATACTATGACATTTTTATGCCTTACTATACTATGATGTTTTTTGACGTTTTTATGACTTACTATACTATGATGTTTTTTGACGTTTTTATGCCTTACTATACTATGACGTTTTTGTGCCTTACTATACTATGACGTTTTTATGCCTTACTATACTATGATGTTTTTTTGACGTTTTTATGCCTTACTATACTATGATGTTTTATGATGTTTTTATGCCTTACTATACTATGACGTTTTATGCCTTACTATACTATGATGTTTTTTGACGTTTTTATGCCTTACTATACTATGACGTTTTTATCCCTTACTATACTATAAAGTTTTTGATATTTTATGCCTTACTATACTATGACGTTTTATGCCTTACTATACTATGATGTTTTTTGATGGTTTTATTTCTTACTATACTATGATGTTTTTGACATTTTAAGCATTACTATACTATGACGTTTTATGCCTTATGAAACTATGATGTTTTTTGACATTTTATGCCTTACTATACTATGACATTTTTATGCCTTACTATACTATTATGTTTTTTGACGTTTTATGCCTTACTATACTATGATGTTTTTTGACATTTTTATACCTTCCTATACTATGACGTTTTATGCTTTACTATACTATGAGGTATTTTGATATTTTTATGCCAAACTATACTCTGATGTTTTTTGACATTTTATGCCTTACTATACTAAGATATTCTTATGCTTTACTATACTATGATGTTTTTTGACATTTTTATACCTTACTATACTATGACGTTTTATGCCTTATTATAATATGAGGTTTTTTGATATTTTTTTGCCAAAATATACTCTGATGTTTTTTGACATTTTATGCTTTACTATACTATGACGTTTTTATGCCTTACTATACTATGATGTTTTTATGCCTTACTATACTATGATGTTTTTTGACGTTTTTATGCCTGACTATACTATGACGTTTT
>NW_019184501.1:1406-2835 GCF_002260705.1 Seriola dumerili
TATGATGTTTTTTTACATTTTATGCCTAACTATACTATGACATTTTTATGCCTTATTATACTATGATGTTTTTTGACGTTTTTATGCCTTACTATACTATGATGTTTTTTGACGTTTTTATGCCTTACTATACTATGATGTTTTTTGACGTTTTCGTGCCTTACTATACTATGATGTTTTTTGACTTTTTATGCCTTACTATACTATGACTTTTTATGCTTTAATGTACTATAACGTTAATATGACTTTTAATGCCTTAATATACTATGACGTTTTTATGACTTTTCATGCCTTGATATACTATGATGCTTTTATGAATTTTTTATACCTTAATATACTATGACATATTTATGACTATTTATACCTTACTATACTATGATGTTTTCATGACTTTTCATGCCTTGATATACTATGATGCTTTTATGAATTTTTTATACCTTAATATAGTATGACATATTTATGACTATTTATACCTTACTATACTATGACGTTTTTATAATTTTCTATGCTTCACTTTAATATGACCTTTTATGCCTTACTATATTATGACATTTACATGACTTTATGCCATACTATACTATGTTGATTTAATGACTTTTTATGCTTTATTATACTATGACTTTTTATGTCTTACTATAGTATGACTTTTTTGAAATATTTTTGCCTTACTATACCATGTCGCTTTTATGACTTTTTATGCCCTACTATACTATGACGTTTTTATGAATTTTTTTATACCTTACTATACTATTAAATTTTTATGACTTTTTATGCCTTACTATACTATGACGTTTTTGACTTTTTATGCTTTACTATATTATGACGTTTTTTTTATAAGTTTCTATGCCTCACTTTAATATGACTTTTTATGTCTTACTATACTATTTCGTTTTTATGACATTTCATGCCTTACTATACTATGACTTTTTATGCTTTACTATACTATCACTTTTTTTGCCTTAAAAGACTGACGTTTTTATGAATATTTTTTTCCTTACTATACTATGTAGTTTTTATGACTTTTTTTTTTTTTAAGTATATTTTTTGGGCTTTTTATGCCTTTATTTTGATAGCGCAATAGAGAGAGACAGGAAATGGGGAGGCAGACTTACTATACTATGTAGTTTTTATGACTTTTTTTTTTTTTAAGTATATTTTTTGGGCTTTTTATGCCTTTATTTTGATAGCGCAATAGAGAGAGACAGGAAATGGGGAGGCAGAGAGAGGGGGAATGACATGCAGCAAAGGCCGTCACGACGCGGGACTCGAACCGGGGACCAACTGCAGCGAGGACTGTGGCCTCTACACATGGGGCGCCTGCTTAGACCACTACGCCACACGACGCCCCTTTATGACTTTTTATGCTTTACCATGATATGACATTTTTTGTCTTGATATACTATGACGTTTTTTTTTACTTTTTATGCCT
>NW_019184502.1:0-884 GCF_002260705.1 Seriola dumerili
ATTAGTGTTCTACAAACAGCACACTAACATGTTCCATTATAGTTTTTATAATCTTAACTATTCTCTACTTATTGTATCTGCATGTAGATGGCTCTCTGTGAGTTTGGGCTCCTACATCAGAAAATATGATGTTAAAGTTTAAATTATCCTGAACCATGTGACCTCTCACAAATAAATTACTGGTAAAAAAAATACAAATTAAAAAAGGATACAAATCTGTTTTTACAATTAATTGTCTCTGATCCTTTCAGAAGAGGCTGAACTTTTATTCCGAATTTAAAATCAATGTCATACCTCTAATACTGTTCTAGCTTCGTTTCGAATTCTGATTCAAAAGTTTAAAAAGGCGCGAGTTAATGGGTAAAGGTGTATTTGGTGGATTGCTGAATTAAACACCAGATACTTACATTATTCATTATACTCTAACCAACTGTGTGTGCATCCACCTGCATTTATTTTCTTCATCTATTCATAACTTGTCCATATCCACAATAAAATAGTTTCTTTATTGTTTTTAGTTTCATGGAGTATGCAATGAAACATCTTTATGTATTCATCCATTCATGTATTTATGGAAGATTCATGCGTTGTGAAACATTTTCAACCACAGCACCTTTCTTCGCTTTGACCAGCAGAGGTCTCCATTGAGCTCTTATTCAAGTAACTTGAAGTGCAAGCTACAAAGAGAAGCATTCATTGTCTAGAGTTTGTGTATAATGAGGCATGTGGCCAATTTTACTTGTCTATTAAACTTTACATTTGTATTAAATTTATTACTGCAGCACCTGTCAATATCGTAATAAATAGTTTATAGTCAAAGCAGAGGAAGGATTGTCTTTGTAGAGAGAGTGGGTGGCTCTTAAAAGAGCCGTTGGGTTGTTGTT
>NW_019184503.1:0-223 GCF_002260705.1 Seriola dumerili
AAAACGTCATAGTATAATAAGGCTTAAAGATTTCAAAAACCATCATAGTATTTCATGGCATAAAAAAGTTAAAAAAACGGCATAGTATAATAAGGCATAAAAAGGTCAAAAAACATCACAGTATTCTATGGCATAAAATGTCATAGTATAGTATGGCATAAAAACGCCAAAAAACGTCATAGTATAGTAGGGCATAAGAATGTCAAAAAACGTCATAGTATAG
>NW_019184503.1:248-6415 GCF_002260705.1 Seriola dumerili
AAAAACATCAAGTATTGTATGGCATAAAAACCGTTAAAAAAACGGCATAGTATAATAAAGGCAAATATATATTATGAGGCAAAAACATCCAGTATTCTATGCATAAAAAGTCAACTTAGAATAGTACGGCTTAAAAATGCCAAAAAACGTCATAGTATGTAGTATGCATAACATACGACAAAAAGAACGGGATTCATAGCTTACGTATGTATGGCATAAAAGAGTGTTAAAAAAACGGCGCAATAGTGGCTATACATAAGTGTACTAAATATATCAAAAACATCATAGATATAATAAGGCTTAAAAATTTCAAAAATAAACGATCATAGCTTATTGGAATCTATGCATAAACATCATTAGTATAAGAGGGATTAAATAAGGTCAAAAAAACTTATCATAGTGCCATATAGTAATGGCATATAAAAAAGCTAATAAAAACCAGCGTAAGTTTTGTTGAATAGTATAAACTACATGGTGCAATTAAAAGAATGTGCTCTCAAAAATATCAAAGAATTGATATGGCATATATCTCTCTAATAACGCCATGAGCTCAGTATGTTATTTCTATTTTATAAAAACTACGATTCATAAAATAACCCCCATCATCAATACGCTGTTATACAGCGTATATGTTATTGCATTAATTTAATAAGAGGTGTAGAACGAAACTTGGTATGCCTCCATAAGTACCTAATATAGGAGCTAATATTTTAAAATATGCGTCACGATTTTTGAAGAGTGTATTTCATCAATGATATGTTCCTAATGGCCTATAAAAACTGTCTCAATCTAGTACATTAAGGACATTTATGGCACCATAAAAAAGAGCACCAAAAAAAAAAACCTGTTGATCGTTCTTTTTAAGACCTTATAGTTTATGCCTCTATTATTACTATGCTATCGGCTATATAATTATATTCGACCAAAAAAATCTATTATTCAATTAAATGCTACTAGTATGGCCATATGAATAAATCCTATAATTATAAAATCGTTTTGTTCGTTTTATATGCCGATAGGCGTATACCATTAAGTAGTGCGTTAATAACTATTGCGCAGTCAAATACAAAAAGTCTTTGACACAATTATTTAATACTAGTAACATCATGTATTTCTATTGCCTTTATGGTCAATAAGAATTGACCCATACATGCCCGTTATAGTTATTGCTATCAATAATATCGACTATAAAAAACTGTCCATCATAGAACTCAAGTAGGGCATAAAAATGTCATAGAAACACATAATTGACCTTTATCAGTACAGATTATTTTATTACTAGGTATGGCTCAACAAAAAGCGTAAATAAAAATACTAGCGTTGTGTATGCCCATCACACTACGATGGACGTCATATTGTGTGTTTATAAAATAATGTGTCATTTATAAAAGCTCCATAAAATATCAAAAGAATGTATGGAATAAAAACGTCATATACTAATAACATAGGTCGTGAAATCAATTAATTATTCAGAAGAGAAGTTCTAATTTCAAGTAATGCTCTCCAAGTTATAGGGCACTAAAAATTGAGTCCTCTATAGACATTTATTTGACATATTTTATGCTACGTCTATCATAAGTTAAACTTAGTGTTAATGAGCATAGAGTATAAAAAACTTCGAAATAAACGTTGCATAGTATTATATATAATGGTCTTAATTAAAATGTTCAAAAAACGCTATAACTCAATATCCTGTAATGAGCGGTTAGTTGTTTAGCCATTAACAATCTATGGTTAAAACGTGATAACATATGTTATTAAGAGGCCATTAAAGAATATCATCTTTAAAAATAAGCGGTCACTCTAGTATTATTAGTACTTATGCAGCTGCCGAGTTTTTTTACTTTTTTAATGCTAACTATATAACAAAATAAATGACACCGGTAAAAAAATCTTTGACATTTTATGCGCTCCATTAGTATAATAAGGCCCATAAAAAATGTCCTATACCCTATGAACTGTTTAATCAAATGAAGCTTCGATACACTACATTGGACGTTTCTATTGCAATAAAATTAAACGTCTTAAAGATATACGCTTATATGGATAAAAAACGTACAAAAAACATCATAAGTTACTCATAGATTGAAGTTTTTGACTATTTTATCGGCTATAAAAGACGCGATTAAAAATATACGTATGGCCAGTTTTTTTACACTCTTTTATGCCTACTGTACTAGTGAAATCTGATTTAGTTTTTGCTGAGTAATATAGGTTTATTTATAAATATAATACCTCAAACTATAACACTTTAATGTGACGGTTTTTATTGGCCAATAAATTCTTTGAATAATTTTTGGACATTTTTTAATTGCCAATGATGTCTTATCCATAATGACACATGTTCAATTATATAATTTACTCCATTTTTATATGTACGCTGATATTATAGCATATAAAACGTTACTCAATATGTATAAGACGTTGGCTAATAAAAATGTTCTATATGACAAATTCGGAGTTCAATTAGCCTATCAGCTTAATCGGCATAAAAAAGTAAAAAAACGGTATACCTTACATTGGAGTATACGTTTTTATAACTAAGGCACTAAAAATGTTCGCAAAAATATACACAAGAAATATCTGCTCTCATGGTCAATAAAGCAGCCGCATGATGTTTTGAATTTATTTTAAGCAGTATGCGCATAAAAACGGGAACAAAAAAACATCATAGTACTAGATATGGCATTAAAGAAGTTAAAAAAACCGATGAACCGTTTTTTGCAATAGGGTTTTAAAGATGAGTGCTATGCACGAGACGAAATACGGTTTATGACATTTTTTATGCACCTACAGATACCTTGGACTCGAGATAAAATTTATGCACTTAGTTGGAGAAGTTCAGTGGTATAATGGGGCATACAAATGTTGCATAAAGGTAGAAGGATAGTATGGCATTAAAGAACACCAAAAAACTGTCATAAGGTATAGTATGGGCATAAAAACCGCCAAAAAACGATCATAAGTACAGAGTATGGCATAAAAAGAGTTTAAAAAAAACGCATGTTTAGTATAATAAGGCATAAAAAGGTCAAAAAAACAATCACAGTATTCGTAATGGACATAAAATGTCATAGAGTATAGTATGGCATAAGAAAAAAAACGCCAAAAAAGCGTGGCGAGATAGGCGTATAGTAGGCATGAAAAATGTCAAAAAAACGTCATAGATAAGTATGCATATAAAAAAGTTATAAAAAGACGGCATAGTTATAATTAGCATTAAAAATGTCCAAAATATCAAAGAAGAATTGTATGGAATGAAAACGTATATAGGACAAGAAGGATAAAAAAATAATCAAAAAAACTTCAAAGTATAGGTAGGGCATAAAAATGTCAAGAAATCATAGTATAGTATGCATAGAAAACGACAAAAAACATCATAGTACCGGGTTAATGAGCATAAAAGGAGGTTAAAAAACGGCATAGTTATTAATAAAGGCATTAAATAGGTGCAAAAACCATCACAGTATTCTATGGCATAAAAATTCAAGTATAGTATGCATAAACCACAAAAACGTACATAATTATAGTATGACATAAAAACGCCAAAAAACACCATAGTATAATAAGGCGTTAAAAATGTCAAAAAAACGTCATAGTATAGTATGGCATAAAAAAGTAAACAAAACCATAGTACAATAAGGATAAAATATTCAAAAAAACGTACATAGAGTAATAAGGCTTAAAAATGTCAAAAAAAGCGTGCAGTGATATAGTATGGCATAAAATAAGTAAAAAAAACGTCATAGTAACAATTAAGGTATAAAAATATCAAAAAAACTTCATAGTATAATAAGCTTAAAAAATTTCAAAAACGTTTCATAGTAGATGTATCGGCCATAAAACGTCATAGGTATAAGAGGGCATTAAAATGTCAAAAAACGTCATAGTATAGAGTATGGCATGAAAAAAGTAAAAAAAACGGGCATAGTATAATTAAGCATAAAAATGTCCAAAAAAATATCAAAAGAATGGTATGGCTAAACACATAAGATTGAGAAAAACGCAACATGTCGATAGATAATATGGCATAGATCGGCATATAAAAGGCCTGTGAGAAGGTCAAAAAAAACAGTAGTCAAGTAAGATGGCCAGTTAAGAGTTAAAAGAATTTTCGGATAGATGAAGGAGAGGATAAATAGCGATAAAACACAAAAACAACAGTCTATGCATTAAAATGATAGTATAGGTATGGCATAAAAGAGAACGCAAAAAACATATATTGTTGCAAAAATAAGCGCAAAACAACATAGTAGTATATAAAAAATACACGAGACGTTGTTGTCAGTAAGTTATCAATAAGCATAATAAATAAGGTCAAAAAACTCACAGTATGTCGATGGCATAAAATGTCATAGTAGTGTAGTAATGGCATAAAAACGCCAAAAAAACGTCATAGATAGTAGGCATTAAAAATGTCAAAAAAACTCACTAGTATAGTATAGGCATAAAAAAGTAAAAAACGGGCACATAGTATAAAATAAAAGGCATAAAAAATGTCCAAAATAATCAAAGAGAATGTATGGAATAAAAACTCATTAGTACATTAAGGTATAAAAAATATCAAAAAAACTTCAAAGTATAGTAGCGGCATAAAAATGGTCAAAAAAAATGTCTATAGGATAGAGTATGGCATTAGAAAAAAACTCAAAAAAACGTCATAGCTATCAATAAGCTTAAAATATTCAAACAAACGTCATAGTGTAGTGTATGCATAAAACGTCATAGTATTTAAGAGGGCATAAAATGTCAAAACGTCATAGTTATAAGTAATGAGCATTAAAAAAGTAAAAAAACGGAAACATAGTATATAAGGCATAAAAATGTCGCAAAATATATCAAAGAATTGTATGGCATAAAAACGCCAATAGTTAGTATGGCATAAAAACGGACAAAAAAACATCATAGTACAGATATGCATAAAAAGAGTTAAAAAAAACGGCATAGTATAAATAAGGTATAAAAATATCAAAAAACTTCATAGTATAATAAGGCTCTTAAAATATTTCAAAAAACGTCATAGTAGTGTATGCATTAAACGTCTCATAGTATAATAGGGGCATAAACAATGTCAAAAAACGTCAATAGTATAGTATGGGCATAAAAAAGTAAAAAAAAAACGGCCATAGTATAATAAAGGCATAAAAAATGTCCAAAATATCAAAGAATTGTATGCCATAAAACGCCATAGTATAGTAATGGGCATAAAACGCCAATAAACTTCAAAGTATAGTAGGCATGAAAAATGTCAAAAAATGTCAAGGTATAGATATGGCATAGAAAAAAACTCAAAAAAACGTCATATATAAATAGGCTTAAAAAATTTCAAAAAAAACGTCATGAGTATGTATGGCATAAAACGTCATAGTATAGTAGAGGCATAAAAATGTCAAAAAACGTCATAGTATAGTATGGCATAAAAAAGTAAAAAAAACGGCATAGTATATAAGGCATAAAAAATGGTGTCAAAATATCAAAGATTGTACTGCGCATAAACGCCATAGTATAGTTCGGCCATTAAGGCATAAAAACGACAAAAAACATCATAGTACAGTATGGCATAAAAAAGTTAAAAAAACGGCATAGTATAATAAGGCATAAATAGGTCAAAAAACATCACAGTATTCTATGGCATAAAATGTCATAGTATAGTATGGCATAAAAACACCAAAAAACGTCATAATATAGTATGGCATAAAAACGCCAAAAAACATCATAGTACAGTATGGCATAAAAAAGTTAAAAAAACGGCATAGTATAATAAGGCATAAAAAGGTCAAAAAACATCACAGTATTCTATGGCATAAAATGTCATAGTATAGTATGGCATAAAAACGCCAAAAAACGTCATAGTATAGTAGGGCATAAAAATGTCAAAAAACGTCATAGTATAGTATGGCATAAAAAAGTAAAAAAACGGCATAGTATAATAAGGCATAAAAATGTCCAAAAATATCAAAGAATTGTATGGAATAAAACGTCATAGTACAATAAGGTATAAAAATATCAAAAAACTTCAAAGTATAGTAGGGCATAAAAATGTCAAAAAATGTCATAGTATAGTATGGCATAGAAAAAAACTCAAAAAAATGTCATAGTATAATAAGGCTTAAAAATTTCAAAAAACATCATAGTAGTGTATGGCATAAAACGTCATAGTATAGTAG
>NW_019184504.1:0-953 GCF_002260705.1 Seriola dumerili
AAAAGAGAGAGATACATTAAAACCATGAAATATACATAAAAATATAAACACAGTAGCCAGTATAGCTATGAATGTCTTCTCGTGGAATCTCTCTGTGTCATTTTTTTCTTTTTTGTTTGTTTTTGGAATGGTTGGTTATCTGGGCAAAGATGTCTGAGAGTAAAATAAGCATCGGAAATACCAGACCGGAAGCTGCTGTTCTTGTCAAATACTGTAGTAAAAAGTACTTGAAAGATCTGTCTCCTATGTTGTGCTGTTCATTCTTATGTGTAAAAAGGGCACTGTGCTAGGTATCTCCAAGCATCTATGATCAGAGATTGTGTGTGTGTGTGTGTGTGGTTGTGTGTGTGTGTGTGTGTGTGTGTGTGTGTGGTGTGTTGTGTGTGTGTGTGTGTGTGTGTGTGCACTTGTTCCTCTATCCCCGTGGGGTCCTTGACCTGACAAATGACTCACGCGCTGGGGACCAATTTTTCCCGTGGGGACCGAGACCTGGTCCCCAGAGGCACGAGCATTGCAATCAATAGAAAACAGCCTGCTGATATGCCTGGTGCAGTTTTCTAGTGAAAAAAAAATTGGACCCCAAGGAGTCGATTTTCATGACAGTGTGTGTACCCTAGAGGACACACACGGTACTGTCGGTGTGTGTACTTGACCTGTGGGGACTGTTATCCTGACAAAGTGTGTGAGTGTCTAGATCATATAAACTTAATATTTTATGAATATTAATACTTTTAATAATAATATTAATGTTTATTTATAATATAGATAATATTTATGATTTATTTATATACATATTAAGTATATTTATATAATATATATTATTTATATACATATTATGAATTTTTTTTTTTTAATATCCTTATTATTACTATTACTTTAATTTGATCAGACTTTTATTTTATCAAAGTTGTTTTCCTAAAATCAACAAGGGAACCCATTTAAACAATAAACTT
>NW_019184505.1:0-1238 GCF_002260705.1 Seriola dumerili
TTCTGTTCCAGGGTTCTCCACTGGACATGTTGTCGGTGCTGTTGTTGGTGCAGTTGTTGGGACTCTTTTAGTTGTTGGTGTTGTTCTATGTCTGCTTAAAAAGAACGGTCATCACACTACATACTAACACAGGTAGGTTTTAATAAGTTATTGTCATATAACTTATGTTATAGGGCTTTAAATGTAGTAAAGGTAAGTTTAAATAAGTTATTGTCTCAACATTTTCATAATGAAGAAACAACAAAACAACAAAGTGTTTTCATGTATCTGATGTTCAGAGTCTGACAGTTGTGTTCATCTTCTCAGACGAGCAGCGTTCTGTTGTTATTTACTCTCAGGGTGAGATCAGCTCACTTGGATTTTCTTGAATATAATTTTGTTTTCCCTCCTGCAGGTCAATCAAAGACAAGTGTCCCTGATGAAGACCCCAGCCAATTAGTGTAACAACCTGATGAAGAGCCTCACCTTTACCTGTGAAGCTGCTGAAGTTTTCCCTCCTGCAGGTGGGATTTAAACGTCCTTTTAGTGAAGAGATGAAAACATCAGATCTGTGAGGAGTGAGGATGAAGAGGCTGGAGCCTTCATCACATTAACACATGAAACAAACAGAAATGTCAGATTTCCATCATGTTTCTTCTGCTGATTTTATTTGAAGCTTTTTGTTACATTAGATGTAAACTGGACGTATGGCAGCAGGTTTTTTTAAGTCCTCCCTCGTCTTCAAAATGAATCTAAACAGTCTGACCTGAACTCTACATAATTATAATTTATCTAATCTTGGCTGTGCCTTAACCTGCTCTAGTTGCCTTGGTAATATTGTCAAAATAAGTAAAAAAATACCAACAGTTTTATATATTAATTAACAGTATAATTATTCCTCAAAACATCATCACTGATATAAAATGTGGTTTTACAGAAGGATCCAGTGCAGATGTGAATCTGGTGATGAGGTCATGAATTCATTTACTGGTTTGTTTAATATGGACCTGAATATGAATGACTATGGGTCCTACAGTAAAGATGCTTTTATTTTTGGTTTTTACTTTTGATTTTATTTTCCTTTGTCCACTTTATTGATTCATTGTTTTAACATATTTTTAATTTTCCCTGTTATGTTTTCCTTGCTAATCAACACTTTCCCTCTTCTCCGTGTCTTTTATTACTTTCTTTTGTTTTGATGTCTGTACAGCTCTTTGTAACTCTGTTCTGAAAAGTGCTTTATAAATAAAGTTGTTGTT
>NW_019184506.1:0-1046 GCF_002260705.1 Seriola dumerili
TGCATATCAACATCGGTGGGAAAGCTCCGTAGCTACGCTGTCACCCCGTCATGCACAATTATAAATAAACATTCAGTCTACTGTTGGGAGAGTTGGCGTTTTCAGCCTAATTTCATCTGCAGTAAGCTTCACCTGGACCAACAACAAGAGTCGCTAAAGGAGCAACGAGATGAATTGAAGATCCCTCACTGGCTTCCCACTGACGGATATGACCAATTGAAACTGCCACCTGGAATCAAACCACAGGTCGTTGCCTTTTACCCCCGCATCCCTCAACCCTGTCTCCTCGAATTTTCATTTATATACAATTAAATAGCAAATACGTTTCGTAGGAAGCGTAGTCGCTGGCTGGGTTGTGTTCACAGGCAACGTCTGTTGTGAATGAATGAAGCTGCACATTTATTAACGGCAGCAGAGTCGTCAGAAGGTGGTCGGGGTGGATGGGAGAGCGCATGACTGTCACACCAGAGACCGAGGTTTTACATCCGCAGTCCTGTCTGTGGGTTAGGCAACAAAAGCACTTTGTTAAAGTCAAGGAAAAGATCATGGGTTGTAATTAAATGTAAAATACACATGTTGAAGATGAAGTCACTGTGAAACTTTTCTGTTTACGAAAAAGTGCTCTCCCCGCCGCCTTCTTTAAAACGCCAAATGAGGGAATATCTTTTGGATGACTGGTGTTCATCCCTCCACTAGAGATCCATAAAGAGACGCTGCTCTGCAACCTACTAAGATACTTAAAGACTTTTCCTGTAAATGGCCTTCTAATATACTAAAGTACCTTATTCACATACATGGAAATTAGGTGTGAAACGGTGGGGTCACGCTGCCAGTTTACTACAGGGCTGTTGTATGGGATTGCCTTTCTGGTCTCTCGGTGTACATCAAAGTCTGTGATGTTAATCCTGCACCAAGCCTGTACCAGCAGCTCACATCCCACCTTAAAAGAGGGCACCAGGCCGCAGTAGCTCCAGCGGCCATTAAAAGCAACCCAAAGTCGGGGATACTGTCTGTGAACCCATTGTGTCCTCAGTCACCCCCCCCCC
>NW_019184507.1:0-140 GCF_002260705.1 Seriola dumerili
GTTGATTCACCCTATAAATTACCAGCACTGAATATACAGCTGCCTAACAGCACATCAGACAGAGAAGCCCCATGTGGGCAACAGGACTTAATACTCTAACCTTAACAAGGCCTTTTCTACAAGCAGTGTTCTCTGTGTTC
>NW_019184508.1:0-183 GCF_002260705.1 Seriola dumerili
CATTTGCTTATTTATACATCGAGCGGTCGCAGAGCAACACTATCAATCATTTTCAGCCACTCAGTTTTTGACCATGTTATGAATGCAAGATCAATATTCACTCTCTTCCATTCTGCTTTTGATCTCTACCCACTTCTGAGAAAAATATCTATATATAATTTTTTGCCAATTCAGTTCAAATAT
>NW_019184509.1:0-119 GCF_002260705.1 Seriola dumerili
TCCAAGGAACAGCTGACTAAAATGATTTAGATTCAGAGTTGATGTCCAGGACAGTTCCTCTGCTTTACTCTTCTCATTATCACGGGGATGATATGTTGTGATTAACTTTCTCTTTATTT
>NW_019184510.1:0-178 GCF_002260705.1 Seriola dumerili
ATTAGATCAATAGGCAAACAGGGCTTCCTTCCAAAAAGCAAATAGAAAGGAGAATAACCGGTTGCTTTGCTGGTTGTGCAGTTGTACGCATGTACCACTTTACTCACATAGTCACTCCAATTTCCCTTTTTCTCCTCATCCAAGGTCCTCAGCATCGATAACAAGGTACGATTAAATC
>NW_019184511.1:0-140 GCF_002260705.1 Seriola dumerili
AATATAGTTGATATTTTGCTTAGTTTTGCTTTTGTAGAATGGCACGAGGCATGTTTCTATGAAACACTGATGAGTGAACATTCGAGCAAAGGGGGTGCAAGGGCATAATGAGAGTATGTAATTAGCAAAGCTCCTGTGTT
>NW_019184512.1:0-102 GCF_002260705.1 Seriola dumerili
CAAACCCTGCAGATGAAATAAAATCCCCTTTTAAAAAAAAAAAAAATAAAAAAATAAAAAAATAAAAAAAAATCACCTGTTGTGCCACTGGTGAAGCAAACA
>NW_019184513.1:0-183 GCF_002260705.1 Seriola dumerili
GATGTCTTAAGTGTGGGACTGTCATCAAACGTGAAGTGTCAGGCAAATTGGACAATGTATTCTAACAACTCTCTGTTTCATGGCAAAACATCGAAATTTGTCGCGTTGCCACAGTCAACGAAAAGTCACAGTTTCACATTGATACATCATCAAGGTCTTAAGCATTTTCTGACCAAGTTTGAG
>NW_019184514.1:0-134 GCF_002260705.1 Seriola dumerili
ACAGTCAAAGGAAAAAGTCTTGTTTATTTATTCCTTGATCAGATGTTTCTTCATTTAAAGAAGAATTGTGTTAATTTTATACATTAATTTATTCGAGCAATGTTCTTGCACAGCTGCTTTTGCAAAGATAATGA
>NW_019184515.1:0-335 GCF_002260705.1 Seriola dumerili
CCAGATATCAGCAAAAACAAAACAAATAAAGAAGTGTGAGTTTTCATATTACAGGACCTGAAACAATTGGAAACTAGAAGGGTACTCAGAGAGCCCAGACCTCCACCAAGGCCAATGTCAAACAACATAAACAAACAGATAGTTTGCTTATTATTTTTTCCCTGGTATGGGCCGGGGAAAATTACCTGCCCATTTTGATTTTGACCAAAAATCAAAACTTCTTTCACAGGACTATATAACTGACAGCTACACAAACATTTAGTGACTTTTGTTTAATGGAGAATTCAATTGTATGTTCATAATAAAACATCACCTGTTAACTATTAAATGATCTC
>NW_019184516.1:0-258 GCF_002260705.1 Seriola dumerili
TCAGCAAAGTGGATGAAGCAACGTACTTCTGTCAAAGTGGAACATCGTATTCACAGACTGTCAGCAATGGCACATTCTTGGCTGTGAACGGTAAAATATCCTATACTTTTCAGTGCTTGAGCCTATGTGAGTGATCAAAAGACTCATAAGTCACACAAATAATTTTGAATGTGAATTGTTTTCATCCCTTCTTTAAATTTAACCAAACAGGTTGTAATGAGCAGAAACATGTCTACGTGCATCAAAGTCCGGAGACAG
>NW_019184517.1:0-129 GCF_002260705.1 Seriola dumerili
AGACTAAACATTTAGGAAGAAAAAACTTTGTAGTTAAACTATTTAAAATAACTGAAATGCTGAAAAGATTGAGGTTACAGATGAAGTGGAAGACGAATTACAAATACTGGGAGAAGGGGAAGATCAGGG
>NW_019184518.1:0-103 GCF_002260705.1 Seriola dumerili
GTATAAATCCCTATACTAACTCCAGATTTAGATTACATTCCCAAATTCTTATCAAGTGTCAACTCTATTTGAATTTGAGATTTCACATGTACTCTTATGTGTC
>NW_019184519.1:0-104 GCF_002260705.1 Seriola dumerili
CTCTGCAGAGGGAGTCTCGTCAATCTTCTTCTTGATGTATTGGACTGTTTCCTGATTGATCTTTAAGCCACTTCCTGTCTGTGTCATCAGGCCTTGTAGGAGAG
>NW_019184520.1:0-133 GCF_002260705.1 Seriola dumerili
TTGGAGTTCTCCCCAGGGAACGAGAGGGTTGCCACTATGTGGCTGAGGGTTGCAGTGGGGAAGGCTCTGACTATTGTGTGTGTGCTAATGCACCAAACAATAGCTTAGAGTACCAAAACTTCTTGGAGTCTCT
>NW_019184521.1:0-112 GCF_002260705.1 Seriola dumerili
GTTGGTTACTCCATTGCCTGCAAAACTTCAGGGGGACAGAGTTTGTGTGGTCGTGAAACACCTGGAAAAATCATGGAATTTGAAAAAAGCAATTTCCAGGCCTTGAGAAATT
>NW_019184522.1:0-739 GCF_002260705.1 Seriola dumerili
TTATGCCTACTATACTATGACGTTTTTTGGCATTTATATCTCTAATTGTATTATTTCGGTTCATGACTTGACATACTATGACGCTTTTTGACATTTCTCTACCATACTATACCAAGATGTTTTGTGGCCCCCGGTTTGAGTCCCGCATCGGACGGCCTTTACTGCATGTCCTGTTTCTGGTCAAATAAAGGCATAAAAAGCTGCGTCCCACATCGTTTACAATTCTGTGTTTTAATCCTCAGAACGAAAAATTTTATCCCAAAGTCCTCAAAGTTTGGTTTCCTCTACGAACTCGGCTAGCCCCAGCCTTCTGAGTCGCTCCCTTCCGAAGGGCCGCCATGGGTCATCTCTCATATGCTGAGGTGCCACACCATTAAGACTAGTGTGAATGTCACATCAGAAAGGTTTGTCAAAAGTCCACAAGTTTGGTGTCTATGGACTCGGCTCGTCACACTGAGTAACATATGTCAGCCCCAGCCTTCTGAGTCGCTCCCTTCCAAAGGGCCGCCATGGGCGGTCTCTCATATGGTGCCGTGGGACACGGTTAAATTCTGTGTTTTAATAATTTCCAAAAATTTTTTTCGAAAGTCCACAAATTTGGTGTCTACGGACTCGGTTTGTCATGCTGAATAACAGATGTCAGCCCCAGGCTTCTAAGTCCCTCCCTTCCTTCCGAAGGGATGCCTCGTTAAACGTCTCGGACGCCTGCTTGCTGCGACGAAAAATTTTGTCAAAAGTC
>NW_019184523.1:0-140 GCF_002260705.1 Seriola dumerili
AATAATGAAGCCTTTTTGAATCTGGCTTTCACAAAGAAATATAGTTTGCCCAGAAGTGCAAAGGACTAAGACATTTAATGAAACAAATAAATAAAAGAAATGGAAATTACACACAGCCTTGAAATTTAATGTTGCTTTGA
>NW_019184524.1:0-111 GCF_002260705.1 Seriola dumerili
CTAATGTTAAATGAAAACAATAAGTGAAAAAAATAGACAAATACAGATACACACAGATACACAAATACGCAGGCAAATACTGCGCAATAGAAACATCATAATAAGTACTAT
>NW_019184525.1:0-145 GCF_002260705.1 Seriola dumerili
GCTCCTCACCTGTATCTGCAGGATTTTATGCACTGCACTTCTGCCACATGATTGGCTGACTGATTAACTGCATGAATAAGCAGATTTACGGGTGTTCCTAATAAAATACTATCAACTTACTGTGTAAATAAATGTTGAATGAAAG
>NW_019184526.1:0-107 GCF_002260705.1 Seriola dumerili
TAATAATTATTGTTATTGTTATTATTATAATTATTATTAGAATTATTATTATTATAATTATTATTATTATTATTATTATAATAATTATTATTATTATTATTATTATT
>NW_019184527.1:0-103 GCF_002260705.1 Seriola dumerili
TGTCCATTACAGATACTCAAAGAGCCACATCCTCATAGTACCAGTCTCAGAACGAAACTATGAAAGAAAAACAAAGTACTTTCATATTAATAACAATCTTTCC
>NW_019184528.1:0-216 GCF_002260705.1 Seriola dumerili
TTCTACATAAGTTCTTGGAGGTGAGCAGCATTAAGGTGGACTGACGGTTAAGGTGGACCAGCTTTACCCTACCACATACAGTTTTGATCTCTCAGAGATGATGAGACTCATCAAATCTATGTTTTATTTACTAGAGAGAAAAGGATCATTGTCCCAGTTTGAGATTTAAATCATGTCTTCATTAGAGGACTGACAGAGAGTCTAATTAGTATGTAG
>NW_019184529.1:0-128 GCF_002260705.1 Seriola dumerili
CTCAGATGTTCATTAGTGAAAGCAGCTATTTATAAAGTTGGAGTACATGCAGAGTATTTGGATTGCCACTAACTCTGTTTTACAAAACGCTACTCAAACATGCACCTGACCTGAGAGTCTCTAGTCTA
>NW_019184530.1:0-108 GCF_002260705.1 Seriola dumerili
TTATGTTAGAGAAAAGAAATCTCTGCATCACTTTTTTTCCACTTAGAAAAAACATGTTAAGACGAGTCAGGATGGACTTCTTTGCACTGTAGAGATGTTGTCCTTGCT
>NW_019184531.1:0-153 GCF_002260705.1 Seriola dumerili
CAAGTTGCCACATGTTTCCAGGCTGTGAGGTGAAAGTGGCTCTGCCGCTTTTAATTACACCTGGACGTCACTCCTCCAGTATCAATGTAACCAATGGAGGGTGAGAGAGGGAGGGAGGGGGAGAGAGGGAGAGAGGGAGGGGGAGAGAGAGAG
>NW_019184532.1:0-261 GCF_002260705.1 Seriola dumerili
TGTCAGATGCTACTTCCACATCTGGACCAATTCTGGCACTCACACAGAAAATCTTTCAGCTGTCAGTCAATGACGATGATGACAGCTGTAATCTGCCCATATATGGAAGAATATGGGCCAGACTCAGACCAATGACCCTGGCTTATGCTGAGCCAGAAGTTTCATTTTGCTTTCTGTCTTCTGCTGACAGATATAATGAGGGAATTAAATGAATTTACTGTTCATGGGTTAAAAAAATGAATATCTGCAGAGTGGCAGTCA
>NW_019184533.1:0-187 GCF_002260705.1 Seriola dumerili
ACACAGACAGACACAGACAGACAGACAGACACCTGCTAAGGTGCTCTAACCTGCTCCTGTGGCAGTTTAGAAATTATGATTTCTATATATATATAGAAATAAATTAAATAAATCATAATATATATATATTATATATATATTATAATTTAAAATATCCATTTTAATATCCATTAATATCCACAATCTG
>NW_019184534.1:0-1106 GCF_002260705.1 Seriola dumerili
AAAAAAAAAAATGAACGTATATTTAAGTTACATTTATTTTATTTTATTTATATTCCACTTTCACATTTTGTAAAAGATGCACACACTGCTATCTTTTTTTGACTTTCTCATGTTTTTCAGCCAAATACAACAAAGGAGCTCTTCTTCTTGCTGTCATGTAATGCGCATGTGCGGAACTGCAAAACCACATTCATATCCAGTTTGCATGTTTTTCCACATTACTTCTGTGAACACCTGAAGCTGCTTCACGTACACCTCAACACACACAAACATGAGAAAGGCTGTCGGCCTGCGAGCCATTCACTCTAACGAGAATCACCTATTTTATCTCCTTACAGCAACACTAAGCGTCCAACATAAACCTTTGGAAAAAAGCAACAACAACAAAGGAATACTGCTGGCAGAGAAGAATTTATTGATTCATTCTCTATGCTAACTAGAGTTTGTAGTTGCACAAACAAACAGCACTTCGCTTTTCTTTTGTTTCATCCCAAGTTCTGCCCCTAAATCATTCTGACCCCAATAAACAATATACTTTTGAAAACACAAAAGAATCTCTGATGTTGATCCCAAAGATTCTATCCAATTTATGCAGGTGTGTGTATGTGTGCAGACTACAGGGTATGCAGAGATCCGGCCCCACTCTTCTCTCACCTGGGTCTCTTAACTAGCTCGGAGAGTACGGTCATATGGCTCGCAGGTACTGCAGGCCAATTACACAAGTATCATTTGCCGGAGACTACCTTTGATGTTGTTCCTCAAACAACAATGCCTTCCCTCTCTTCATCCCTCACTGGTACTCACAGAGTGTTAATTACCAAGGCAATTACCATCTGCATCCAAACCCCTGTTTCCCAAACGGTGGGCAAGGACTCTGATGAGGTTTGCAGGGAGTTCTGAAGAGGACTCTAAGTTAGGTAGAAAGTGGATTATCATGTCAGATGATATACTGCATTCTACTGATGGTGATATTTGGTTTTTAATGTAAGAAATGTTGAAAGTAAAGCAGTTAAGTGAGCAAAAAGGCTACAAATCAGATTATATGACATATAGGCCATGCTATTTTCTCCTGATTGTCATGTAAAAAGGTTAGCTAACAATAAGAT
>NW_019184535.1:0-128 GCF_002260705.1 Seriola dumerili
CCCCCGTTCCTGTCGGGAATCCCGACTCACCTGTACCGGCCCATGAGTCCAGCCCCCCGGCGGAAGCGCCTCCGACGCTGCGGTAAGCACGGTGGTCGGCTGGTGAAACTAAAGATCTACCTGGCACG
>NW_019184536.1:0-305 GCF_002260705.1 Seriola dumerili
AGTAAAAAATACAAAATGTGGGCTACGTAAAGTATCACAAGTATTCATATACAGAATGACCTCGTTCTGTTTGATATTGTATTATCATTACAGTTGCATTACTGTAGCAGATTATTATGATCTGGATGATTGAAGTAAAGGTCATTTTAAACACTTTATAGGGCTTTTGTGTAGTTTCTTTTATAATAATGAATCGTATTTTTACTGATCATATGCCTTAGTTTCTTTGTAAAGCTTTGATCGTCAACTAGTAGCAGATGTCGGTATAAATTAATGGCAGAGTTAATGGTAGAAATTAAATGTAG
>NW_019184537.1:0-109 GCF_002260705.1 Seriola dumerili
TAATGCCTGGGTGCTTTAGGTTCCTGTGGGCAATGCTGTTGATCAATTGTTGGAGGACTAGTGAAGTACTTTTGTTTGAAGCTTTACTGATCAATATTTGAAAAAATGG
>NW_019184538.1:0-113 GCF_002260705.1 Seriola dumerili
GTAGTAGTAGATTTCCTTTGTTTCCATGACAACGTGCTCCCTTCTTATCTCTCTGTCTTTTCACTCATCTCCCTTCCTCCTCCTCCATCTCTATCTCCCAGTCCAAGCAGGAG
>NW_019184539.1:0-187 GCF_002260705.1 Seriola dumerili
GAGAGGTTTAGTTGAGGGTGGCGTTCCTTCATCCATGTGTATATGTCAGGGACAGGCTGAGATCCGCACAGACACAGTGGGGTCAGCTGGAGGGAACAACAGGTGTAGTTGGGTGTCATCTGCATAGCAGAGGTACAGGTACAGATACAAATACAGATACAGGTACAGGTACAGGTACAGGTACAGG
>NW_019184540.1:0-161 GCF_002260705.1 Seriola dumerili
CAGCGTTTGTGTCCGGCAGGCTGCTCTGACCTCATCTCTCATCCATCCATCCATCCATCCATCCATCCATCTCTGCTTTTACAGCCATTTTTCTCCTCTCCCTCTTCCCTCTTCATCTTTCCGCCTGATTCCTCTACATCCAACTCAACTCTCTCCATCCT
>NW_019184541.1:0-101 GCF_002260705.1 Seriola dumerili
AGCTGAATGAAGTTTCATGTCGTCTACTGCTTCATTTTTCCAAGCAGCTGACTAGGGAGTGAATGAGACTCTTTCACCTGGTGTAAAGCGCAACTCAAGTG
>NW_019184542.1:0-176 GCF_002260705.1 Seriola dumerili
ACTCTGCTGACTCTCCTTCCTCTGGCTTTGAAGCCATCGACAAGACCAAGCTGTTTGTCACCCTGCTGACCGTGAGACTGCTCACTAAGTGTGGTGTTCTGGACATCTGCACGAAGGAGCAATGGGCCACCTACGCCAAACAACTGGTGGACCAAACGCTGCAGGGACTCACTGTG
>NW_019184543.1:0-108 GCF_002260705.1 Seriola dumerili
TTTTGACTTTTTATGCCATACTATACAATGATGTTTTTTCAGCATTTTTTTGCCTTTCAATACTATTTAATTTGATGCCTTACCATATTATGACGTTTTTATGACCTT
>NW_019184544.1:0-167 GCF_002260705.1 Seriola dumerili
ACTGTAAATAAACATTGGACGAAGCCTCTGTGATGTTCACTCCAGAGTGAGCCGCTCCGCCGCCGCCGCCGCCGTCACCTCACCTGACTCCACCGAAGCTCCTGGCTAATCCAAAAACGAGCGAGCGCGGAGGAGCGAGCGTGTCGAGCCGAGACTTCACCCGCCTG
>NW_019184545.1:0-110 GCF_002260705.1 Seriola dumerili
AACTAAACCTCATTCGCTTTAAGACCTTAGCTGAACAAGGCTGCTAATGCTATCTACCTAGCTGGCTAACAATATTAGCTAGTTCAGCTTGAAAGTGAAGAGCCCATGTT
>NW_019184546.1:0-266 GCF_002260705.1 Seriola dumerili
ATAATAATAATAATAATAACAATAATAACAACAATGTAAAAGTAACATCTTAGAATTATAGAGGAAATGTATCACTTGGTTTACGACTTTGTGCACCGTCAAAACAAACTGTGGGTGTAAAAAATTGCTAATTTTTACAGTGAGTTGCAGTCTTAAATTTCAAAAATTAAGGCGATTCTCTAAATGAATATAAAAACCAAATATCTCTGGCTGGTAGTAATAAGCAAAGTCTCCTCACAACATATTATCATGCAGACACTGTAAAC
>NW_019184547.1:0-125 GCF_002260705.1 Seriola dumerili
GCTAGGCTAATGATGGCCATTTGATTTTCTTTGCAGTGATTGTCGATTATTTACAAAAATCGCCCTTGTGGGCACAAAAAGACACCTCAGGTTTCAAAACATCTTGCCCAAGGTTTGCAATTGAA
>NW_019184548.1:0-101 GCF_002260705.1 Seriola dumerili
GCCTTACTATACTGTTTAATTTTATGACATTTTTATGCCCTACTATACTATGTTGCTTTTAAGACATTTTTATGCATTACTATACTATGTTGTTTTTATGA
>NW_019184549.1:0-145 GCF_002260705.1 Seriola dumerili
TGGTTGATTTTAAACACGCAGGTAAAGGTGTAAAACCTTAAACAACTGTGTCATCTCCGTTTCCTGTGAGTCAGTTTGAAACCGTTGGACAACATCAAGTGAAACCATCGTCAGTGTTTAACTCTGAACGACCTCTGTGTTTCCT
>NW_019184550.1:0-148 GCF_002260705.1 Seriola dumerili
TTGTGATGAAGACCAATAGTCTAAAAACAAATAATAACCATGTATATCTTTCATTTTTTTTTATTTTCAAGTGCACAAATCAATCCTGTAAATATCAGACTGGTTGAATACCACAGGCACAGTATACTCTGGTAGTTGTTTCTCTCCA
>NW_019184551.1:0-114 GCF_002260705.1 Seriola dumerili
TATTGCATCTAACTGTATTTCCAACAAAAAATTACCAAATATACTAACTTGAAAGCATTGAGTACGAGCAACATACATGTTGGTTGTTTACATTCATTATGGTAATCTTATATG
>NW_019184552.1:0-108 GCF_002260705.1 Seriola dumerili
GTGTGGCAAGAGAAATTGAACTCAGCTTTCCAAAGATGTGATAACCCACAGTTAATTTATGTTTTAACAGGGGGGGGGCAATCACTTTTTCACACAGGGCCATGTAGG
>NW_019184553.1:0-175 GCF_002260705.1 Seriola dumerili
AACAGAGGGGTGTTTGGCTGCTGCCCAAAACAGCAGTTGCACAGATCGTATGTTGAAATGTCAGCCAATCATATGAATCATATGGCCGAGAATTAGAGGAAAGACTGAAGATAATTTCAATGTCTTTGGCCTAGTAGTTAGAGTCTTTCTCTAAGGATTCTAAGATTGGTGGTTA
>NW_019184554.1:0-117 GCF_002260705.1 Seriola dumerili
ACTGAAGTGTTAATCCATTTTCAGTAAAAAATAAAATAATATAAAATAAAATAAACAACTTCCACGAAAAAAAAACAATGTGTTTTGAGCCAACGGACCTTCAAAAAAAATGTGACG
>NW_019184555.1:0-206 GCF_002260705.1 Seriola dumerili
ATGTCCTTTCTGTCAGGAAACAGAAACAGTTTTTCACTGGTTCCTAAAATGTAAAAGAAGAAGTTCTGTTTGAGACTCTGAAAACTGTGTTTTTAAACTGTGGTGAGAGTTGGTGTGAAACTGCTTTTATTTTTGTTGCTGGCTACAAAAAAGAAAATGCAAAGAAGTGGCAACTGTTGAACTTTGTAGTGGGACAGGCCAAACTG
>NW_019184556.1:0-122 GCF_002260705.1 Seriola dumerili
TATATAAAACATGCTGCAGTATAAGCTATTGATAAATTACTGGTAACAAAAAGAACTACATTTTTTTCCCTAAATTTTATGACTTGATAAATTATTCCTTGGCAGTCTTGCTATAAAACTAT
>NW_019184557.1:0-131 GCF_002260705.1 Seriola dumerili
TGATGATGATTTCTGATTATGTTAGGCCAGCAGAGAAGGTCTTGCTGGCCCTGACGGCCCACCACTGGATACAGTATCATTGTTTGGATTTATGTGTGGATGCAGAGAAATGTATTTTTTGATGTTTTTTT
>NW_019184558.1:0-119 GCF_002260705.1 Seriola dumerili
ATGTTAATGGCAGGTGAAAATGTGATCTAAGTCACAGTTGTTTTTATGAAACCTCAAACACACATATAAAAGATTGTAATATAGAAAAAAACTCTAAGCACAAAGATAACATGCATCAA
>NW_019184559.1:0-171 GCF_002260705.1 Seriola dumerili
TTCCACACATTCAGAAAATATTTACTTATTCATTTACTTATTTAATTCTGGATTCTGAAACGACCCTGTCCGTCCGAGGGCAAGATAAACCGCGACTTGGCCGTGAGTCCAATATCCAATCTCCTTTAAGCTTTATTTTGTCCTCCATCGTCTCCTAAGAGATTCTGCAGC
>NW_019184560.1:0-100 GCF_002260705.1 Seriola dumerili
TTATTTTCACTTGATTAGCATTTCTAATACTGTTATAATTTCTGTCCTGCTGAATATTGACAAATAGTGAAATCCTGGAATTGTATTTGTAGTGAACTTT
>NW_019184561.1:0-128 GCF_002260705.1 Seriola dumerili
AAAAAAAAAAATGGAAAAACAGAGACAATTTTTTAGTGTTTGTTGTCTAAATCAAAAAACAAAGTAGAAAAAACAAACACCAACCATTTTGGTTGTCATTCTAGGTCAGAATGACAGCTGTTAACTGT
>NW_019184562.1:0-119 GCF_002260705.1 Seriola dumerili
TGACGTTTTTATGACTTTTTTTGCCTTACTATACTATGAGTTTTTTTTTCCTTACTATACGATATTTTTTGGACTTTTTATGCCTTAGTATACTATGATGTTTTTTTGACTTTTTTTTC
>NW_019184563.1:0-147 GCF_002260705.1 Seriola dumerili
CTGTTTTCTATCTCCGCTCTTTCATTTCTTCATGTTTCTGTCTTTCTTCTCTTCCATTCATCCCATCATCCCTCTCTTCATCTCTCCGTCCTCCCCTCCACCTCTCCCCCGGTCTCTCTCTCTCCCTCCCTCCACGCGTGCCGGCTG
>NW_019184564.1:0-739 GCF_002260705.1 Seriola dumerili
CAGCCTCCTCTACTTCTCTGGTCTGCTGCTGTTCCAGCAAACAAATAATTCACAATTCACGCGGGCTGTTTAAAATGGACAACATGCAGACTTTTGTATTTTGGTATTTCATACTGACAAAGTTGTTATGTTGTTGAAAAAAAGTTTTTAAAAAAAAAAGTAAATGTGAGAATAACTTGTTGATAATAATATTTATATAAGTACATTTATTGAATGCAGGGCTTTTACTTTGAACAGAGTTTTACAGTGTAGTATTAATCGTTTCACTCTTCTGTCACTGACACCAGCAGCCTCTGTTAGGTAAAGGGTGAAATAAGACCAGATGAAAAGCCATGTCTGAGTGTGCTGAGGGCCCCGGGTCACTAAACAAACTGTGGGGAGTGTAAACAGGAAGTCTCATTGTCCTTGATATCTATTTATGGAGCAAAGACATGTTGTATGAAAGCATGGTGTCTGTAGTGCAGCAGGTCGGAGCCAATCACAGTGTGTCATGCATGATGGTGTGGTGTGTGGTGTGTGGCTTCTACATTAGAAATCACTTTACTTCAGAAAAGGACACATGTCCTCTGGGCAGGAGCTCAGTGTGTTGAAGTTCATTTGTAAGTCTTGATGAAATATGCTAGAAGCTGCAGTGTCTAGTGTTTGTACCTTCCAGTCCTGTCTGATCATGATGCATAAATGATGTGTACACACAAAAATCATGCGTACACCATTTCCCGCACATAAATTGGTCTTTATA
>NW_019184565.1:0-129 GCF_002260705.1 Seriola dumerili
CTCGGGGAACGTTACCTGAAATGACGTAACACATTGGTTCGTTTTCACCCTGAAGCCGGTTTAAGACGTTTTCCTCATCATATTTATAATGCCAGGATTAACTAGCTCTACATAGCAACACGAGAACAA
>NW_019184566.1:0-134 GCF_002260705.1 Seriola dumerili
TTACCTGAGCTGTGAGATATAAGGCACACACTGCAGGAAACTCCTCACTTCACTCTCTTCATCTGACCAGCCTGTCAGCTCCACTTGTTTCTTCTCTGATTGGAGTTTCAGCACTTCCAGGAGGATGGAGGTCT
>NW_019184567.1:0-140 GCF_002260705.1 Seriola dumerili
GAACACACTGCTGTTATCATTTCGAAGCTCTGGCTTGTCATCGTTCTGCCTCTGGGCAGCAGCCGCCGCTCCCTGCTGGGCTTTTTTAGCACCAGGTGGAGCGGGCTTATAGCCGGGAGGAGCGTTTCTCCCAAAGAGTC
>NW_019184568.1:0-117 GCF_002260705.1 Seriola dumerili
AGGCATAAAATGTCACAAAAACGTCATAATATAGTAAGGTATAAAATGTCAAAAAATTGTCATACTATAGTAAGGCGTACAACGTCATAAAAACATAGTATTGTAAGGCGTAAAAAC
>NW_019184569.1:0-252 GCF_002260705.1 Seriola dumerili
ATGATGTAGGCCGAAAATGAGCTTCCCCTCCTTATAAGAGCAGCAGCCGCCACTGAGTGAACAGTAAATGACTTTGCAACTGTTTTTCTTTCTTTCTTTTACATTAATTCTGATGCGAGTCATGATGTTTTATTATGATGGGGTGTAGGTGAGCTCATCATGATGAACACCGACTCTCTACTCGGTTGTTACAGAAGGGTAGAAAATAAAATAACGTCATCGTCTCATGTGGAAATGGACTCAACGTCTCTG
>NW_019184570.1:0-102 GCF_002260705.1 Seriola dumerili
TGTTGTTTTATTCCTTATCATACTAGGATATTTTTATGATCTTTTATGCCTTAATATACTGTAATGTTTTTTTGTCATTTTATGCCATACTATACTATGACA
>NW_019184571.1:0-115 GCF_002260705.1 Seriola dumerili
CACTAAACTTGCAAAAAGTGATTGGAAAATGTTACCTTAATTTTTTTAAGTTAGATCTATGCAAGAGTTTTAAGTCTGATTTGTTTAATATGCTAACATTTTTGACATTCATTTT
>NW_019184572.1:0-169 GCF_002260705.1 Seriola dumerili
TCAGTGTATTTACCCATTAAGAGTATTAGATTTATAATATAACACAAGACATTAAAGTTATAATATTTTTATAATATTTTATAAAATCTTATAACTATAACTGAATTCCTAGTTTTATTGAAAATAAACACCTGTCCAAAACTTACATAATGATAAAAAAAAATAAGTA
>NW_019184573.1:0-144 GCF_002260705.1 Seriola dumerili
AACCTGTCTTAACATGCCTGGTGGAAATGTACCTGTTTGTAATGCTATGTCCATGATGTGTTTGTGGTGGAAAGCCTGGATCAGTTTAAAATAATGTTTGCTGGTTTGTCTGGTTTCTGGGTCTGGTGGATGGTTGAGAATGGG
>NW_019184574.1:0-173 GCF_002260705.1 Seriola dumerili
TGAGGGAGCAGGGTCTATGAAAGGGGGCGGGGAAACGCTCCATGACTTCTACATTCAGTGTTTCACTGGACTGAAACATTTGTAATTTTATCCACTGCTCCTTCAGTACGGCCTACACTGAGGCCTCCTAGTGAAACTCTTGCTGTTTGTTGACTGCAGACCAGCTGTTTAGT
>NW_019184575.1:0-221 GCF_002260705.1 Seriola dumerili
CAGAAACAGCCTGACATTAACTTTAACTGTTTTATCTGCAGCTCATGTTCATAATAGTTTGTTCATCATCAGACCGAAGAGAAAATACTGAGTAAGGAATTTAATAATTCATCCACCTATTTACAATATATCCTTAATCTGACTTTAATAGTCATATTTACAAATATTTCCTTTATCCTAGTTATGTGATAATACATTTAACCTTGTTGACTATAACTTTT
>NW_019184576.1:0-105 GCF_002260705.1 Seriola dumerili
CCTGGGTGAAGCGGCTGATAGCCAACCACTTAAGGGTGTTCCTCCTGAGAAGGGTGGTGTTGAAGTACTCTCCGGTGAGGAGGGTGAAACAGCGGGACGGCCACG
>NW_019184577.1:0-153 GCF_002260705.1 Seriola dumerili
GGAGTCTTATCACTAGGAGACAAAAATCCCAGCAGGCAAATGAGCAAAGTGATCAAAGTGATCATAGTAGTAAGAGAGTTAATAAAATATAAAATATATATGATTCCTGCTACTTTCGCAGCATAATGCAGGTGTAAGTGAAGGACTTGAGCA
>NW_019184578.1:0-148 GCF_002260705.1 Seriola dumerili
TGTGTTATGGTGGTGCAGGTGGTGCAGCATGCCCATGGGCGCACAGATGAGAGCAAGTGTATTTGCTACAACAACGTGGGCACTGGACGGGAAAATGACTGTCGGTCTGAAACAAGCAAAGACACTCCGGTTGTAAGATAGAGCCCTC
>NW_019184579.1:0-162 GCF_002260705.1 Seriola dumerili
CTCTCTCTGCTCAGGACCTGAATCCTGTTAGTGAAACTGAGTGATTCTGGTTGTCTGAAATAAAAGTCTGTTGCAGACTTCACCACTCCAAACACTGATGGTTCTCTTACTGCCTTTCTGTTTCCTTCAGATAATATTAACCATCTGTGAGCTGTGTTTGGA
>NW_019184580.1:0-189 GCF_002260705.1 Seriola dumerili
TTAAAATGAAGATAACACAGCGTTAAAGTTTTATATATACTTATACTATATACCTATATAGGAGGCGGTAGGCTGTAAACGTTGCTATGTAGATGTTGTAAGATGTGACGTATATTTTAGTCAACGAAATTTTATCAGCATCACCTCGAACTCCAAAATATGAGGTGTTCTCTTTAAAAGAAAAAAGAA
>NW_019184581.1:0-518 GCF_002260705.1 Seriola dumerili
GCAGCAGCGGCAGCTCAGGCCGCCAGAGGCTATCTCAGCTAATAGGACTGATAGCACCGGTGCTAATATAAAAGGAGGGTTACAGATGGAGTTGCTAATGCTATCCAGCAGTTATCTGGATAGCATTACATGCCGGCGGAGCGTGCTGCAACACATCAACACAGGGAGAATGGTAATTAGTCTGGTGTCTGTTTGCAAGGCTCATGCTGCTGCATTAACAAGTGCAGAGAGAGCAATATGTTTCCAGGCCCGTTGACAGGTCGTTTCATGCTGCGTGCCATGAGTTTTATTAAGTAGCAAGCGACCCACCTCCTACTCACTGATTGAGTGACTGCCATCGAGTGATATCACACAACATTCAGCTTTTATAGGCAAGAATGGTGCAATTTCAGTCTTGACCAACAGTTTGGATTCATGTCAAGCACAACGAAAAAAAAATCTTAAATAATCTGTAACTTTTCCACATTAAAATGACTGCAAACAACTAGAGCTATGTTCTATATGTTGTTGAATTGTGT
>NW_019184582.1:0-254 GCF_002260705.1 Seriola dumerili
GTGTCGTTTTTTCACTTTTTTTGGCATACTATACTATGTGATTTTTTTCATTTTTCAGGCCTCAATATACTGTAACGTCTTTATATCTTTTTATATTATGACGTTTTTTGATGTTTTTATGCCTCATTAAAATTTGTTGTTTTTTCACATTTTTTGCCATACTATACTATGTTGTTTTTTCACTTTTTTTTGCCATACTATACTATGTCATTTTTTAAAAATTTTCAGGCCTCAATATACTGTGACGTCTTCAT
>NW_019184582.1:520-837 GCF_002260705.1 Seriola dumerili
TAAAATTTGTTGTTTTTTCACATTTTTTGCCATACTATACTGTGTCGATTTTTCAATTTCTGACTTACTATACTATGTCATTTTTTTCAATTTTTAGGCCTCAGTATACTATGATGCCTTTATGTCTTATTATGCTATGATGTTTTTTGATGTTTTTATGACTTATTAAAATTTGTTGTTTTTTCACACTTTTTGCCATACTATATTATGTCGTTTTTTCACTTTTTTGCCATACTATACTATGTCATTTTTTTTTCTAATTTTCAGGCCTCAGTATGCTATGATGTCTTTATATCTTATTATGCTATGATGTTTTT
>NW_019184583.1:0-125 GCF_002260705.1 Seriola dumerili
ACCGTGCAGCTTCCAGGGCGGCACTGATGTGATCATCCAATGGAATCAGGTGACTACAGGAAACCTTGTTGTCCACTCCTACTACAACAAGCAAGACAAGTTCACACACCAGAACCAGCGCTTCA
>NW_019184584.1:0-101 GCF_002260705.1 Seriola dumerili
GGCTATACTATTACATTTTTTGGCATTTTTATGCCTTACAATACTATTTCGTTTAATTCTTTCTATACAATGACGTTTTTATGACATTTTATGCACTAATA
>NW_019184585.1:0-122 GCF_002260705.1 Seriola dumerili
GTTTGAATAAAATTTGCTAAAAACTGCAGTAACCAACACCGGACAGCTGAAGACCTGGTCTGATGGATATATAGATAGAGTAAATCTGTCTTTCCTGTTCTACACTCTGTGCTGCAGTGATG
>NW_019184586.1:0-110 GCF_002260705.1 Seriola dumerili
TCAGAGCAGTGAAGACCTGAACACCTTCTGCTTTCTCTCTGTCTGCATCATCTTTACTGATCTTGACTGAGTGTTTGATCTCCTGAATCTTCACTCGTCTCTTCTGGATC
>NW_019184587.1:0-144 GCF_002260705.1 Seriola dumerili
AAAAAACCCCATAAAATCAACTCCAAACAAAAGACAATCCACAATAGTCAGACATCTGCATACAGGCCTCAACGCCAGTGGTTCCACAATCTTGACGAGAACCTAACGGAGCTGAGTTCAGGGTTGGTTAAGGCTGAAATAATA
>NW_019184588.1:0-141 GCF_002260705.1 Seriola dumerili
AGCTGTTAGAAGAAGAGAAAAGTTAGTTTTGTTATATTATGGTTTCACTCTAATAAAATAAATGTCTTGCATTGTTTCCATATATTGTCTTTTATGGTCCATATACTGCCTTTCTTGCTCCCTTTCGATTGGTTATGGAGC
>NW_019184589.1:0-104 GCF_002260705.1 Seriola dumerili
TGGCTAGGAAGGACCAGCTAAGAGGATTCAAAAAACATTCTTTCATTAACATGAAAAATTGACTTTTTTTTTTTTTTACTTCCATTGAAAACTACAAGATGAAA
>NW_019184590.1:0-142 GCF_002260705.1 Seriola dumerili
GTATCTTTACACGTCAGTGGTAACTGGGACTGAAACTGCTGAAATCAAAAATAAATAAAATGGGAATTGAAATGGGAAAGTGAATTAATACAAAGGCAAATAAAAACAGACATAAAAGTTTGTCACATTTTATTAATTGTTT
>NW_019184591.1:0-113 GCF_002260705.1 Seriola dumerili
AACGGGTTTTTCTTTGTTCCTGTTCTCTCAGAATTACAACTCAAGAATAGTTACTCTGAACCCGTCGAAACACACGTATATACCAAACGGTGTTGTGTTTGATTGTGCGTCTG
>NW_019184592.1:0-106 GCF_002260705.1 Seriola dumerili
TATATACCCTTCAAAGAATCCATTCAACATTTGAGCAGACAAAATATGTGTTGGCTTAGATATTCTCTCCATCAACCACTCCAGTTGTGGTTAATTAGCACATGAA
>NW_019184593.1:0-141 GCF_002260705.1 Seriola dumerili
AAACAAAATGGCTGCTGCTCTGACTGTCGCCAGCGTGGACAAATAAACACTGAGAAAATGAACATGAACTTGTCAAGTATGAACGATAGACGGACCCAAATACAGACAATAAAAGGGGATTGGTGGGAGAAAAAAAGTGAT
>NW_019184594.1:0-103 GCF_002260705.1 Seriola dumerili
CTTTTATCATACGAGAAGTGGAAGAAGTAGGTCACTCATATACTGTCCTTTAATGAAGCTACCCATCCTGCATTAACATGTAGTTTAGTTAAAGTACGTAAGT
>NW_019184595.1:0-104 GCF_002260705.1 Seriola dumerili
GTCTTTTTGTTGTTGCTTTGGAGGGACACCGTTGTCGCCCTCTTCAGCAGCGGGCCAGATGCTTCTCCCACCTGGGGGGTCAGCTGGAGGTCTGGAAACGGGTC
>NW_019184596.1:0-120 GCF_002260705.1 Seriola dumerili
GCATATTACTCATGTTGTTTTAAACAAAATTGACCACTCTATTTCTCCTCTGTGTACCAAGTGCAACTTAGAAAGGGTTATGTATTTCCATTACTTTTGGGAATGTAAACTGATTTCCAG
>NW_019184597.1:0-111 GCF_002260705.1 Seriola dumerili
ATAAAAAAAACAGTAGGATTCACTGAATCCATATAAAAAATTGTGAGACACAACATAGATTGTATATATGTGTGCAAGACTAAATGCCCTGTCCAATTGTTTTAGTCGGTA
>NW_019184598.1:0-646 GCF_002260705.1 Seriola dumerili
ACAACTGCTCCCATGACTCCCCATGGCTAATGAGCTTTGTTGACTCCCTCCTGTCCTGATGTCATTTCCGCCCTTCAGATCTCAAGTGTTAGCTCATTGTATTTTCAGTCATTTTATTTCCTCCTCCAAAGTCAAAATGATCCCAGACATCACCACCTTGACTTTCTTTGTACTCTGGGCTGCAGGTAAAGTTAACACACAAACACAATATGGCCTCTTCTACATTTTAATCATTTGTAGCTCTGAAGTGAACTTTTGATTTCACCTTTGTTAAAAACATTTTAAAAACATGTAAAGATACAGCTAATATTAAAGTGATTTAGTAGACATGTTTATCATGTTTTCTGTCTTTCAGGTGTTTCTCAGTCTGTGTTGATCACTCAGTGGCCCCGCTACATCTCCAGGCTTCCCAATGGCTCGGCAGAAATGCACTGCTATCAGAATGACACTGACTATCAATATCTGTACTGGTACAGACAGCTGAGAGGAAAAGATATTCAGTTAGTGGTTTATTTAGTAGCTGGTTCTGCAACCTTTGAAGAAGAATTCAAATCTGGTTTTCAGGCAGTGACACTGACGGAGAAGCAGTGGTCTCTGACAATATCCAGCGTTCAGGAGAAAGATGAGGCTGTTTATCTGTGCGCTG
>NW_019184599.1:0-105 GCF_002260705.1 Seriola dumerili
AATGTCATAGTATAGTATGGCATAAAAATGTCGAAAAAAGTCAGTATAGTAACGCACGAAAATTGAAAAAAACATCATAGTATAGTGAGGCATAAAAACATCATA
>NW_019184600.1:0-12278 GCF_002260705.1 Seriola dumerili
TTTTTATGCCTTAATATACTATTACGTTTTTATGACTTTCTATTCCTTACTAAAGTATGAGTTTTTATGCCTTACTATACTATGTTGTTTTTATGACTTTTTATGCCTTACTATACCTTGACGTTTTTATGACTTTTTATGCCCTACTATACTATGACATTTTATGCCTTACTATACTATGTTGTTTTTACGACTTTTTATGCCTTACTATACTATGTCNTTGTTTTTACGACTTTTTATGCCTTACTATACTATGTCATTTTTATTACTTTTTATGGCTTACTATACTATGACTTTTTTATTACTTTTTATGCCTTTCTATACTATGACTTTTTATGCATTACTATATTATGTCGTTTTTATGACTTTTTATGGCTTACTATACTATGTCATTTTTCTTACTTTTTATGCCTTTCTATACTATGACATTTTATGCATTACTATACTATTTTGTGTTAATGACTTTTTATGCCTTACTATACTATGACTTTTTATTACTTACTATACTATGTCATTTTTATGGCTTTTTATGCCTTACTATAGTATGACTTTTTATGCCTTAATATACTATTATGTTTTTATGACTTTTTATTCCTTACTAAAGTATGACTTTTTATGCCTTACTATACTTTGTCGTTTTTATGACTTTTTATGCTTTACTATAGTATGACCTTTTATGACTTACTATACTATGTCGTTTTTATGACTTTTTATGCCTTACTATACCTTGACGTTTTTGACTTTTTATGCCTTACTATAGTATGACTTTTCATGAATTACTATACTATGACTTTTTATGACTTACTATACCTTGACATTTTTATGACTTTTTATGCCCTACTATACTATGACCTTTTATGACTTACTATACTATGTCATTTTTATGACTATTTTGCCTTACTATAGTATGACTTTTTATGCCTTACTATACTATGACTTTTCATGACTTACTATACTATGACGTTTTTATGACATTTTCATGACTTTTTAAGTCTTACTATACTATGACTTTTATGCCTTACTATACCTTAACGTTTTTATGACTTTTTATGCCTTACTATACTATGACGTTTTTATGACTTTTTATGCCTTACTATACTATGACGTTTTTGACTTTTTATGCCTTACTATAGTATGACTTTTCATGAATTACTATACTATGACTTTTTATGACTTACTATACCTTGACATTTTTATGACTTTTTATGCCCTACTATACTATGACCTTTTATGACTTACTATACTATGTCATTTTTATGACTATTTTGCCTTACTATAGTATGACTTTTTATGCCTTACTATACTATGACTTTTCATGACTTACTATACTATGACGTTTTTATGACATTTTCATGACTTTTTAAGTCTTACTATACTATGACTTTTATGCCTTACTATACCTTAACGTTTTTATGACTTTTTATGCCTTACTATACTATGACTTTTTATGACTTTTTATGCCTTACTATACTATGACGTTCTCATGACTTTTTATGTCTTACTATACTATGACTTTTTATGCCTCACTATTCTGTCGTTTTTATGACTTTTTATGCCTTACTATTCTGTCGTTTTTATGACTTTTTATGCCTCACTATACTATGACTTTTTATGCCTCATTATACTATGACTTTTTATGCCTTAGTATACTATGTCGTTTTTATGACTTTTTATGCCTTACTATACTGTGTTTTTTTTATGACTTTTTATGCCTTACTATACTATGACTTTTTATGACTTTTTATGCCTTACTATACTTTGACATTTCTATGCCTTATAATTGTCAGGTTTTGTAGTCATAAGGAACACAAATGTAGACCATCCAAGATTAGGTGAAATCAGTGATTTATTAAGTGAAGGAAAAACAGAAACAGAAACAAAAACAAAAACCAAGAATTCAAAATTCACCAGCCAGGAACAAAAAAACATAAAACCCAATAACGCAAGAAAACACTAGAGAACAACAAACAGGAACATTAGAGCGAACAGGAGTACCCCCGGAGAAAACAGGAAAACAGGAAGAACTGACAAAGGGGAGCAGAGAAACTAAATAGGGAGGCAAGGTTAACTGAACACAGGTGAAACACGATAGGGTGGGACACACAATTAAACTGGAGGGAAACAAGGACAGAAAGTAAAAACAACAAGACTCACAAGGAAATCTACTTCAAAATAAAAGAAGAAATGTCCAAACATAATACAAAAGCTCAAACATAAATTGTCTGTCTCAGCAAACCATGACAGAACCCCCCCACACACACCCCACCCCACCCATCCCATATAACACTGACTCATGTGGGTGGAGAGGTCCGGAGGAGGGATCCAGGTAGAAGTGGACTAGGAAGAGATGAATGTGACAAGGGAAGCTGAGGATCACGGGGGCAAAGCAAAAGACCACCAACTGATGGCTCAGGGGCGAAACAAGGATTGAGGAACAGGGTAGAGGACAGGGCCTGGGCAGACAGACTGGGCAACTTGGGAGGATGGCATGGAGGCCAGACAGACAGATGGATCTGCTCTGGAGGACGTTGGCAAAGACTGTGTTCTCCAAAAGGTGCTGGGGAATACTCGGCCTTGCCAGAGGTCAAGCTGGAGGCTGACGGTGCGGACCGGTACTCTCCGGAGGTTGAGAAGGTGGCATAATCCACAGGCAGAGTCCTCCTGGAGGGTGAGCGGCCGGCATCACAGACAGCAACCCACTGGAGGGTGAGCAGGAGTTGGCAGGACTGGGCACTGAAGATCAGGAGGAGGAGGTGGCCGGACCAGCAACAGGAGATCATGAGCAGGGAACGACCAGACCACCAGGCTATGTAAATAGACACAAGGAAGGAAAGGCGAAATGAAAACAGGTGAAACACATGAGGGCAGGGCGGACAATAAAACTGGAGGGAAGCAGGACAAAAATAGGTAGTAAAATCAACAAGAGACACACAAGGAAATGTACTTCAAAGTAAACAAGGAAATAACCAACTAATTAAATCAAAACATAATATAAAAGCTCAAACATAAATTGTCCATCACGACAAACCATGATAACTACAATAAGCCATTTGATGCCTCATGATACAATAATTTATTTATTTCTTACTGTACTATGATGTTTTTATGAATAACTACACTATCACTTTTAATGCCTTACTATAGTTTGCTGTATGATATTTTTGGGCTTACTATATTATGATGTTTTCATGCCTTTCTATACTTTTTATGGCTTACTATACTGTTTCATTTTTATAACTTTTTATGCCTTTCAATATTATGATGTTCATATGCCTTACTATACTGTCATTTGTATGACTTTATGCCTTTCTATACTGTGACGTTTTTATGCTTTAACATACTATGATGTTTTTAAGCCTTACTGTACTATGTTGTTTTCATGACTTTTTATGCCTTATTATACTGACGTTTTTATGCCTTACTATACTATGATGTTTTTAGGCCTTACTATTCTATGAAGTTTTTGTAACTTTTTTATGCCGTACTATACCATGTTGTTATTATGACTTTTTTATGCCTTACTATATTATGACATTTTATACCTTACTGATATGACTTTTTATGCCTTACTATACTGTTTTTATGCCTTATAATACTATGTCGTTTTTTTTTACTTTTTATGCCTTGCTATACTGTGACATTTTTATGCTTTACTATATTATGACTTTTTATACCTTACTATACTATGTCCTTTTTGTGACTTTTTATGCCTTACCATACTATGTCGTTTTTATGACTTTTTATGCCTTGCTATAGTATGACTTTTTATGACTTTTTCTGCCTTACTATACTATGACTTTTTATGCCTTACTATACTATGACATTTTGTGACTGACTATACTATGACGTTTTTATGACTTTTTATTACTTTTTATGCCTTACTATACTATGACTTTTTATGCCTTACTATACTATGTTGTTTTTATGACTTTTTATGCTTTACTACACTATGACGTTTTTATGACTTTTTATGCCTTACTATACTATGACTTTTTATGCCTTAACATACTATGATGTTTTTATTACTTTTGATGCCTTCCTATACTATGACTTTTTATGACATACTATAATATGACATTTTTATGACTTTTTATGCCTTACTATACGATGACGTTTTTATGACTTATATGACTTACTATACTATGACGTTTTTATAACTTTTTATGCCTTGTTATGGTATGACTTTTTATGACTTTTTCTGCCTTACTATACTATGACTTTTTATGCCTTACTATACTATGACATTTTATGACTGACTATACTATGACGTTTTTATGACTTTTTATGACTTTTTATGCCTTACTATACTATGACTTTTTATGCCTTACTATACTATGTTGTTTTTATGACTTTTTATGCTTTACTACACTATGACGTTTTTATGACTTTTTATGCCTTACTATACTATGACTTTTTATGCCTTAACATACTATGATGTTTTTATTACTTTTGATGCCTTCCTATACTATGACTTTTTATGACATACTATAATATGACATTTTTATGACTTTTTATGCCTTACTATACGATGACGTTTTTATGACTTATATGACTTACTATACTATGACGTTTTTATAACTTTTTATGCCTTGTTATGGTATGACTTTTTATGACTTTTTCTGCCTTACTATACTATGACTTTTTATGCCTTACTATACTATGACATTTTATGACTGANTATGGCTTACTACACAATGACGTTTTTATGACTTTTTATGCGTTACTATACTATGTCGTTTTTATGCCTTAATATACTATGACTTTTTATGACTTTTTATGCCTTACTATAGTATGACTTTTTATGCCTTACTATAGTATGACTTTTTATGCCTTACTATAGTATGACTTTTTATGCCTTACTATAGTATGACTTTTTATGCCTTACTATAGTATGACTTTTTATGCCTTACTATAGTATGACTTTTTATGCCTTACTATAGTATGACTTTTTATGCCTTACTATAGTATGACTTTTTATGCCTTACTATAGTATGACTTTTTATGCCTTACTATAGTATGACTTTTTATGCCTTACTATAGTATGACTTTTTATGCCTTACTATAGTATGACTTTTTATGCCTTACTATAGTATGACTTTTTATGCCTTACTATAGTATGACTTTTTATGCCTTACTATAGTATGACTTTTTATGCCTTACTATAGTATGACTTTTTATGCCTTACTATAGTATGACTTTTTATGCCTTACTATAGTATGACTTTTTATGCCTTACTATAGTATGACTTTTTATGCCTTACTATAGTATGACTTTTTATGCCTTACTATAGTATGACTTTTTATGCCTTACTATAGTATGACTTTTTATGCCTTACTATAGTATGACTTTTTATGCCTTACTATAGTATGACTTTTTATGCCTTACTATAGTATGACTTTTTATGCCTTACTATAGTATGACTTTTTATGCCTTACTATAGTATGACTTTTTATGCCTTACTATAGTATGACTTTTTATGCCTTACTATAGTATGACTTTTTATGCCTTACTATAGTATGACTTTTTATGCCTTACTATAGTATGACTTTTTATGCCTTACTATAGTATGACTTTTTATGCCTTACTATAGTATGACTTTTTATGCCTTACTATAGTATGACTTTTTATGCCTTACTATAGTATGACTTTTTATGCCTTACTATAGTATGACTTTTTATGCCTTACTATAGTATGACTTTTTATGCCTTACTATAGTATGACTTTTTATGCCTTACTATAGTATGACTTTTTATGCCTTACTATAGTATGACTTTTTATGCCTTACTATAGTATGACTTTTTATGCCTTACTATAGTATGACTTTTTATGCCTTACTATAGTATGACTTTTTATGCCTTACTATAGTATGACTTTTTATGCCTTACTATAGTATGACTTTTTATGCCTTACTATAGTATGACTTTTTATGCCTTACTATAGTATGACTTTTTATGCCTTACTATAGTATGACTTTTTATGCCTTACTATAGTATGACTTTTTATGCCTTACTATAGTATGACTTTTTATGCCTTACTATAGTATGACTTTTTATGCCTTACTATAGTATGACTTTTTATGCCTTACTATAGTATGACTTTTTATGCCTTACTATAGTATGACTTTTTATGCCTTACTATAGTATGACTTTTTATGCCTTACTATAGTATGACTTTTTATGCCTTACTATAGTATGACTTTTTATGCCTTACTATAGTATGACTTTTTATGCCTTACTATAGTATGACTTTTTATGCCTTACTATAGTATGACTTTTTATGCCTTACTATAGTATGACTTTTTATGCCTTACTATAGTATGACTTTTTATGCCTTACTATAGTATGACTTTTTATGCCTTACTATAGTATGACTTTTTATGCCTTACTATAGTATGACTTTTTATGCCTTACTATAGTATGACTTTTTATGCCTTACTATAGTATGACTTTTTATGCCTTACTATAGTATGACTTTTTATGCCTTACTATAGTATGACTTTTTATGCCTTACTATAGTATGACTTTTTATGCCTTACTATAGTATGACTTTTTATGCCTTACTATAGTATGACTTTTTATGCCTTACTATAGTATGACTTTTTATGCCTTACTATAGTATGACTTTTTATGCCTTACTATAGTATGACTTTTTATGCCTTACTATAGTATGACTTTTTATGCCTTACTATAGTATGACTTTTTATGCCTTACTATAGTATGACTTTTTATGCCTTACTATAGTATGACTTTTTATGCCTTACTATAGTATGACTTTTTATGCCTTACTATAGTATGACTTTTTATGCCTTACTATAGTATGACTTTTTATGCCTTACTATACTATGTTGTTTTTATGACTTGTTATGCCTTACTATACTATGACATTTTTATACATTTCTATACTATGACATTTTTATAAATTACTCTACTATGACCTTTTATGCCTAACTATACTATGTTTTTTATGCCTTACTATACTAAGTTGTTTTTATGACTTTTTACGCCTTACGACACTATGATGTTTTTATGACCTTTAATGCCTTACTATACTATGACTTTTTATGTCTTACTATAGTATTACTTTTTTATGACTTTTTATGCCTTACTATACTATTTTGTTTTTATGACTTTTTATGCCTTACTATACTTTGTCGTTTTTATGACTTTTTATGCCTTACTATACTATGACTTTTTATGTTTTACTATAGTATGACTTTTTTATGACTTCATATGCCTTATTTTACTGTCGTTTTTATGACTTTTTATGCCTTACTATACTATGACGTTTTTATGACTTTTTATGCCTTACTATAGTATGACTTTTTATGACTTTTTATGCCTTACTATACTATGACGTTTTTATGACTTTTTATGCCTTACTATAGTATGACTTTTTATGACTTTTTATGCCTTACTATACTATGACGTTTTTATGACTTTTTATGCCTTACTATAGTATGACTTTTTATGACTTTTTATGCCTTACTATACTATGACGTTTTTATGACTTTTTATGCCTTACTATAGTATGACTTTTTATGACTTTTTATGCCTTACTATACTATGACGTTTTTATGACTTTTTATGCCTTACTATAGTATGACTTTTTATGACTTTTTATGCCTTACTATACTATGACGTTTTTATGACTTTTTATGCCTTACTATAGTATGACTTTTTATGACTTTTTATGCCTTACTATACTATGACGTTTTTATGACTTTTTATGCCTTACTATAGTATGACTTTTTATGACTTTTTATGCCTTACTATACTATGACGTTTTTATGACTTTTTATGCCTTACTATTCTATGTCGTTTTTATGACTTTTCATGCCTTACTATACTATTTCATTTTTATACCTTTTTATGCCTTTCTATACTATCACTTTTTATGCCTTACTATAGTATGACTTTTTATGACTTTTTATGCCTTACTATAGTATGACTTTTTTTTTTACCTTTCATGCCATACTATACTATGACGTTTTCATGACTTTTTATGCCTCACTATACTATGACATTTTAATGCCTCACTATACTATGTTGTTTTTATGACTTGTTATGCCTTACTATACTATGACGTCTTTATACATTACTATACTATGACGTTTTTATGCCTTCCTATACTATGAAGTTTTTATGCTTTTTTATACTATGACTTATATGCCTAAATATACTATATAATTTTTATCACTTGATGCCTTACTATATTATGTTTTTATGCCTTCCTATACTATGACTTTTCATGACTTACTATACTATGTCGTTTTTATGACTTTTTAGGCCTTACTATACTATGTCGTTTTTATGGTTTTTATTTGACCTACTATATTATGATGTTTTTATGACTTTTTATGCCTTACTATACTATGACTTTTTATGACTTACTATACTATCCCTTTTTATGCCTTACTATACTATGACTTTTTATGACCTACTGTACCTTGACGTTTTTATGACTTTTTATGCCCTACTACACTATGAGTTTTTATGCCTTACTATACTATGACGTTTTTATGACATTTTATGCCTTATTATACTATGACTTTTCATGCCGTACTACATTGTCATTTTTATGACTTTTTATGCCTTACTATACTATGACGTTTTTATGACATTTTATGCCTTATTATACTATGACTTTTCATGCCGTACTACATTGTCATTTTTATGACTTTTTATGCCTTACTATACTATGACGTTTTTATGACATTTTATGCCTTATTATACTATGACTTTTCATGCCGTACTACATTGTCATTTTTATGACTTTTTATGCCTTACTATACTATGACGTTTTTATGACATTTTATGCCTTATTATACTATGACTTTTCATGCCGTACTACATTGTCATTTTTATGACTTTTTATGCCTTACTATACTATGACTTTTTATGCCTTACTATAGTATGACTTTTTATGACTTACTATACTATGACTTTTTATGAATTACTATACTATGACTTTTTATGACTTACTACACTTTGTCATTTTTATGACTTTTTATGCCTTACTATACTATGACTTTTTATGCCTTACTATAGTAGGACTTTTTTTTTTACTTTTTATGCCTTACTATACTATGTCGTTTTTATGACTTTTTATGCCTCATTATACTATGACTTTTAATGTCTTAATATACTATGACTTTTTATGACTTACTTTACTATGACGTTTTAAACTTTTTATGCCTTACTATACCATGACTTTTCATGCCTTACTATACTATGACTTTTTATGCCTTACTATACTATGACTTTTCATGCCTTACTACACTGTCATTTTTATGACTTTTTATGCCTTACTATACTATGACTTTTTATGCCTTACTATCACATGCCTTTTATGCCTTACTATACTATGACCTTTTATGACTTATTATACTATGACTTTTTATGCCTTAATATAATATGACGTTTTATGACTTACTTTACTATGACTTTTTTATGACTTTATATGCCTTGCTATACTATGTCATTTTATGCCTTACTATTTTATGACTTTTTATGCCTTACTATACTATGACTTTTTATACCTTACTATACTGTTTCGTTTTTTGACTTTTTATGCCATACTATACTATGACTTTTCATGCCTTACTACACTGTCATTTTTATGACTTTTTATGCCTTACTATACTATGACTTTTTATGCCTTACTATAGTATGACTTTTTATGCCTTACTATACTATTACTTTTTATGCCTTACTATAGTATGCGTTTTTTATGACTTTTTATGCCTTACTATACTATGACTTTTTATACCTTACTATACTGTGTCGTTTTTTGACTTTTTATGCCATACTATGACTTTTCATGCCTTACTACACTGTCATTTTTATGACTTTTTATGCCTTACTATACTATGACTTTTTATGACTTACTATACTATGACATTTTTATGACTTTTTATATGTTATTATACTATGACTTTTTATGTGTTATTATACTATGACTTTTTATGCCTTATTATAATATTACGTTTTATGACTTACTTTACTATGACTTTTTTATGACTTTATATGTCTTGCTATACTATGTCATTTTATGCCTTACTATTTTATGTCGTTTTTATGACTTTTCATGCCTTACTATACTACGACTTTTTATACCTCACTATACTGTCGTTTTTTGACTTTTTATGCCATACTATACTATTACATTCATATGCCTTAATATATTTTGTCATTTTTCTTCATATATGCCTTTCTATACTGTGATGTTTTTATGCCTTAAAATACTATGATGTTTTTATGCCTTACTATACTATGACTTTTTTATGACTTTTTATGCCTTACTATACTATGACTTATATGCCTTACTATACTATTGTATTTGTTTGACTTTTTATTCCTTACTATACTACGATGTTTTTATTACTTTCTATACTATGTCCATTTTTGTACTTTACTATACTATGACGTTTTTATGCCTTACTATACTATGAAGTTTTTATGCATTTCTATACTATGACTTATATGCCTTACTATACTATGACTTTTTATGCCTTACTATACTAAGTCATTTTTATGACTTTTTATGCCTTACTATACTATGACTTTTTATGCCTTAATATACTATGACTTTTTATGACTTACTTTACTATGACGTTTTTATGACATTTTATGCCTTACTATACTATGTTTTTATGCCTTATTATACCATGTCATTTTTATCACTTTTTATACCTTACTATATTATGACGTTTTTATGACATTTTTATGCCTTACTATATTATGTCAATTTTTTTTTACTTTTTATTCCTGACTATATTATGACGTTTTTCAACCTTACCATACTATGACGTTTTTATGCCTTACTGTACTATGACGTTTTTATGCCTTAATATACTATTATGCTTTTAAGCCTTACTAAACTATGTAGTTTTCATGACTTTTTATGCCTTATTATACTATGTCATTTTTATGACTTTTTATGCCTTATTATACTATGACGTTTTTATGCCTTACTATACTAGAATGTTTTTATGACATTTTTATGCCTTACTATACTATGTCATTATTTTGACTTTTCATACCTTACTTTACTATGACATTTTTATACCTTACTATACTATGATGTGTTTATTCCTTTTTCTACTATTCCTTTTTTTGTTTTAATATAGTGTGACGTTTTAATGCCTTACCATACTATTACGTTCTTATGACTTTTTATGGCTTACTATATTATGTCAATTTTTGACTTTTTTGCCTTATATACTATGTCGTTTTTATCAATTTATGCCTAACTGTATTATATTTTTATGCCTTACTATACTATGCCTTTCTTATGCTTTACTATTCTATAACGTTTTTATAAGGTAATATACCATGATGTTTTCATGACTTTTTATCAATTTATGCCTAACTGTATTATATTTTTATGCCTTACTATACTATGCCTTTCTTATGCTTTACTATTCTATAACGTTTTTATAAGGTAATATACCATGATGTTTTCATGACATTTTTCTATGTCTCAAGGGCCATCCGATGCGGGATCCAAACTGGGGCCTGCTGCAGCGAGGACTGTAGCCTCTACATATGGGGCGCCTGCTCAACCCACTGCGCCACTTGAAGCCCAATACTATGACGTTTTTAAGCCTTACTGTACAATGTCGTTTTTATGACTTTTTATGCCTTACTATACTATGACGTTCATATGCCTTACTATATTATGTCATTTTTATGACCTTATGCCTTTCTATTCTGTGACGTTTTTATGCTTTAATATACTATGATGTTTTTACGTCTTACTAAACTATGTAGTTTTTATGACTTTTCATGCTTTACTATACTATGATGTTTTTAAACCTTACTTAACTATATCATTTTTATGACTTTTTATGCTTTACTATACTATGACGTTTTTATGCCTTACTATACTATGATGTTTTTATGACTTTTTTTTTACCTTATTATACTATGATGTTTTTATACCTTNAAACTATGTAGTTTTTATGACTTTTCATGCTTTACTATACTATGATGTTTTTAAACCTTACTTAACTATATCATTTTTATGACTTTTTATGCTTTACTATACTATGACGTTTTTATGCCTTACTATACTATGATGTTTTTATGACTTTTTTTTTACCTTATTATACTATGATTTTTCTATGCCTTACTATAGCATGGCGTGTTTTTATGCCTTATTTATACTATAACGTTTTTATAACTTAATATAAAAAGTTCAAACATAAATTTTCCCTCACAAATCATGATAACTATAATAAGGCATTTTATGCCTTTCTATTCTATGATTTTATATGA
>NW_019184601.1:0-142 GCF_002260705.1 Seriola dumerili
ATTAGACTATGATGTTTTTATGCCATACTATTCTATGACCTTTATGTGACTTGCTATGACATTTTACAACTTACTTTACTATGACATTTTTATGCCTTATTATACTATTACTTTTTATGCCATACTATTGTATGACGTTTTT
>NW_019184602.1:0-1633 GCF_002260705.1 Seriola dumerili
TTTTCACTGTGTGAACACATACTGACTGTTGATAACATGTGCACTCTGACAGTAGTGAACTCCTGAATCTTCAGTCTGGACTCCACTGATGGTCAGAGTGAAGTCAGTCTTTGATCCACTGCCAGTGAAACGACCTGGAATTCCTGACGCTCGCTCGTTGACTCTGTATATAAGTAGTTTAGGGACTCCTCCATCTGTCTGTTGGTACCAATGTAAAAGGTCTTTACCACTAGATGATCCAACTTCAACTTGTGGACTGGTCCTACAGCTGATGGTGACGGAGGCTCCCAGAGCAGAGCTCACTGCTCCAGACTGAGTCACTGTGACCTGTCCTCTGGACTCTGAGGACACAGAGACAGAAACATAAAGCAGCGTCATGGTTTTGTCGGCTTCATTTCAGAGGGACGGATGTTGATAGAGGAGAGGAGTTTGATTCTCTGGACTTTACCTGTGAAGCAGCAGCAGAGGAGAGTCCAGATGAGGACGGAGACCAAAGTCATGTTTCTGATGAGGAGGATTTCTGTGTCTTCTGTTGTCATGAAGGACAGCTGTCAGTCATCCAGTCTTCAACTCTCAGGACTATAAACTCTCCCAGAGCACTGGAGCATGGTGCTGCTGATGCAAAGTGGCTCTCTATGGAAATGCTCTGACTGACTCCACTGCTCTTTTTCTACTCTCTGTAACACTCTCTCTCTCTTTCTCAGGTTCTGTCTTTCTCTCTGGTGTTTGCTAGTTTTCTCTAATGTTTCTAATTTCACTATTTCCAGAAAATAAAGATCTGTTCATCAAATAAATTCTGTTTCCAGAAATAAATATTCAGGTATCATCAGCATAAAGAGATAACCGATTACTTTACACTCACTCTGCAGCTCTATCTCTCTTTCTCTGTTTAAAAGTGGATTTATTATATATCTCAATAGTGCTGTTAGCTTCTAGTGATGCTGATTTGTTCAATATTTCATGACAACCAAGACTCTTTTTTCACAAATTTATTTTCAGTGTTCATAATTGAAGCGATACCTGTCTGCTGTCATGCTGCTGACGTCTTTAGAGTAACAGCTGATCCATGAAATCCATATTAACTTATCTCATTTCTGGATCAGCTCAAAGGGATGACACCATTGCTTGCTGATCACTTAACAGACAACAGTTTGGATACATTGATCGGCTGTAAAATATTCAGTAACTCATTTCAACCTGATTGTGTATCAGTATTTCAGTGTCCAGTGCCATCACAAAGCCTTTTTCTCTGAACCTGTTGAAAAGCCCTGGAAGCAATCTTTTCAACCTGGTCTCACACGACTCTTGTGCTGTGTTGATACTAAACTTATAAAATACTGTTTGTATGTTACAGAGTGTGATTTAAACAATATCTATGGATTACATATTTTGTGTTCCTTTACTTTGAATATACCTGCTGGTTTATGAGAGTGAATGTTGCCAAACTCAGTAACACTCAAAATCCTTGAACTTTTACTAACTGTTGATATGATCATTTTGTTTAAGCTGTTGATTTATATATCGTTCACTATCAAAATGACAGAATATGTTGGCTGTTCTTTCCCTTTTTTAAGTGGTACCAAGAGAAACTTTCATTATTATATTAATTAAAATTATTATTTGACATCAATAT
>NW_019184603.1:0-101 GCF_002260705.1 Seriola dumerili
GAAGAAGGAGAAAATGGAAAGAGAGGAGAACGAGAGGAAAGAGATGAAGGAGAAGGAAGAGCAGGAGAAGAAGAAGTTGAAGGAGAAGAAAGAGCAGGAAA
>NW_019184604.1:0-1028 GCF_002260705.1 Seriola dumerili
TGAAGTCTTGAGTAATAAAGTAAAAAGCGTTTTTTGAGGTCACACTTACCTTGACCTTTGACCTTTGACTGCCAAAATCTAATCAGTTTGTCCTTGAGTGCAGGTGAACATTTGTGCCAAATTTGAAGATGTGCATTGAAGAGATATCGTGTCCATGAGAATGGGCATGAAAATACAGAGGCGATCTGAAAAGGCAACATCAAAATACAGTAAGTCCCTTTGAAATAAAAAAGTTCTTAAGTGTATATATGGGTGAGCCTGCCACGTGTCGTGAAAAACTGAAAGCTCATTCTCTATTCTACATAATAGTCTTCATTATTATCTATGCTTATGTTGAAGTTTCCCTCATTCACTATGGAGCGTCATAGTAAGATATTCAAAAGAGGTAAAATCACCAAAGTCTGAAATCACTGTCCCATTCAAGTGAACACGATTGAACCTTTCCACACATACAACCTTAAGTGCAAGTCTTAAGTTTAAGTTTCTCTTTCTTTGACTTGTATAGTAGCTTCAGAAAGTATTCAGATATCTTCATGTTGTGCACACTATAGGCTGCTGTGGCTTTCATAGAAAGAGAATTATATTTGTAGATTTCATTCATCGTGGATAATATTGCAGGAGGTTGACTGACTGACTAATTTTATGGTGTTGTATGGGGGAGTACATAAAAGCATCAATATCGCAAACACTCTACATGCTAAAGAAATAATACATGGTAAACACATGTCCTATAAGGGAAGTACTTAACAATATCAGCGACCTCACCATCTTCACCTTCCTGCTGATATCTGGTGAACCATGAGGTGCAGATGAAAAAAAAAACTTTTGCTATTGATTCTTTGGTTGATGATAAAGAAAACTGTATATATATATATATATATATACATATATATTTATATATATGTTTTTAAATGTTATGAACAATGTTTTGTATGCATGATCAAATACACAAAACCTTACTATAACACATTTTCCTCCTGACCATCTGCTTGATAGAGATTGTCCTGTAAAAAAAAACAAGTCCATAG
>NW_019184605.1:0-113 GCF_002260705.1 Seriola dumerili
GCAACAGGCAACCGTTCCCATTCCTCTTTTTTCCAGTTCCTAATTGGCCATTCCTGCTCTATGTACTGGTTTTGGTTGCAAAGCCTCGCAAAGAACACCAGTGATTCCACACA
>NW_019184606.1:0-106 GCF_002260705.1 Seriola dumerili
TGATGGAGGAACAAAGAGCCAGAGAGCATCTCATGACAGCACATGAGAAAATGAAGTATTTGGACACGGCAAAGGCAAGACTTGATGAGGAGCTTCAGAGGAGTGA
>NW_019184607.1:0-931 GCF_002260705.1 Seriola dumerili
AAAAAAAACAGAACATATCCACCATTAAGAAGCTGGAACCAAACAAATAATCAATTAATCGACTAATCATTGCACCTCTTTTATAATTATGTGTGTATGGTTGTTATTTTGCTGAATTTCTTCTTATAATTTCTGTTTTAATGATAAAAATTAGTGGAACATTAAATCGCACTGCAAGAAAAATACCTGAAGCCTGATGAAAGTAAAAATAAAATAACATCTGACACCAACACAGATGTGATTCTTCTTTTATTCTCTATAATTAAAAGGTGTATTTGACACTAGACCAGTTACTAGTTAAGAGTTGGTAACAAACAGACTTCCAGCAGCTAATGAAGCTGCTTTATTTCAGTCTCTACAGATGAAAACCATGAAAACACAGAGACTTCAGTCGGTTTGTTCTCTCCTCGTTCCTGCTCACAGCTGATTTAATCCGCTCATACCTGCTCACGTAGCAGCAGGAGGCTAATTAGCCCAGCTAGCTCCGGAGAAGCTAACGTGGAAGCTAGGTGACTAACGTTAGCCAGGCAGCTGGAAAATTGGGTCAGAACAGAAAGCTCAGGTAAAAACAAGCCCGGTCCGGCACGAGGCGCGGTCCCTCCTTGGACAAAGGAGAGTTTTATGTTACCGTACCTTGTCGAAGAGAGGCGGCCGAGGAGAAGTGGCTGGTCTGGGGGATGAAACAGCTAGCGGAGCCGCTAGCAGGAATCCTTGGATCCAGCTGTTTTTTTTCCTTCTGTCGCCTCGCTGTCTTGAAAAGCACAAAGACTTTGACATATGGGCAGCACAGAGGGGAGGAGCGGGAGGAGGGCTCACTCCGATCACATTTCTGAGTACCAGGTTAATCCGGAGAACTACACTTTCACCTTTTACCTTTCAAAACAAACAAGCTTCTGAGACTGTTTCCAAGACATTATGGTTTCTGTTTTAT
>NW_019184608.1:0-118 GCF_002260705.1 Seriola dumerili
TCAGAATACAGTCTATCAATCTGTCTAAAGAGGTCGTTTCGTTAAAGAGATCTTTAACTTCTTGTGTCTGTGGTTTGCGTTTCAGTTGAGATCGCGGACTCGACGCCGTCGCCACCTG
>NW_019184609.1:0-100 GCF_002260705.1 Seriola dumerili
TGTTTGGAAGCACTGTGGAGAAAGAGGATGGAATCCACCGTGCCGGGGTTTAGCCTGTTTCGACGCGCTTCCAGCACCCGACCTGCTGAGCTGAAAGCGC
>NW_019184610.1:0-221 GCF_002260705.1 Seriola dumerili
ACCATGGTAACACTGGTCTTAGACCTGAGTTAGCCTGGGGGGAAGGTGCCTACTGTCTTTGTTTTGGTGAAACGCTCTGACTGACATCAGACTGATCTGGACCAACACTACAGACCGGTCAGATATCTCTGTGGAACCGGACCCTGGTTTGAATGATGCCCTGGTCGGACCTCTGTGTCTCTGTAGTGACATCATGAAGAGACGGTCTGATTGTGGTCTGT
>NW_019184611.1:0-133 GCF_002260705.1 Seriola dumerili
TTGTTCACACTCTCTCATTAATCACCCAGTGTTGTTAAGGTTAGAGGAAAGACTGTAAATGACAGTAAATGACACTGGAGTACATACTGTCACTAAGGTGTGAAAAAGTCTGTAGTTCTAAACCAGATTTGTG
>NW_019184612.1:0-125 GCF_002260705.1 Seriola dumerili
GAAGACGTGGCTCGGTTTATAATGTAGATGTGAAGGAACGAGGGGAGATTCTGTGTGAGGGATAGTAGTAAATCACATTAAATGGTAAAAAAAATACATCAGAGGATTTTTTTCTTTTGTAGCTC
>NW_019184613.1:0-113 GCF_002260705.1 Seriola dumerili
ATAAATAAATAAATAACTTAAAATAGATACCTGATTGATTTGATTAATGTGACAATGTTTGGTATACATGATTGGCTGACGGTGTATTTGAGAAACAAGTTGATATTGAATGT
>NW_019184614.1:0-100 GCF_002260705.1 Seriola dumerili
CAGCCCATTTCAAACGAAACACCAAACTAATTTGTGCCACTAATAATCGGTAACCATGCGTTTTCTCCCATCAGGATGATGTGGCTGCTGCTCGCCGTCG
>NW_019184615.1:0-151 GCF_002260705.1 Seriola dumerili
GTGGGTTTGACTAAAGAGTCAGTTGACAGGAAGGGAGAGCGTCCTGCTTCACCAGAATATGGATTGTGGTGTTTATGGCATCGCAGTGGAAAATACACCAATGGTGATGGTAAGACTGTCAAAATGAAGAAGAGTCTCCAGAGGATCAGAG
>NW_019184616.1:0-145 GCF_002260705.1 Seriola dumerili
ACACTCCACTTGTTTCTTTAAATCACAGATCTCTTGATGCAGCAGTTCTGACTGCTCTGAACTTTGATTTTTTAACACGTTCATCTGTTCCTCTTTAGCGTGGATCTCCTCCCTCATGCTCCTGACCTGATCCTCAGAATGAGAC
>NW_019184617.1:0-149 GCF_002260705.1 Seriola dumerili
AAAGTTGGTCCACTGTTCTACAGCCGGGACAGAATCCACATTGCTCCTTCTGGATCAGGGGTTCGACAGCTGGTCAGAGCCTCCTTTCGATGGTTCTTAGGTTTCTCCAATCCATGTCCATGTCCCTAACCTCCCTTGGGATGAACAAG
>NW_019184618.1:0-134 GCF_002260705.1 Seriola dumerili
ACCTTAACCACTAAACCATCAAGGTGATGCTGTAAGGCATGAAAATGTCATCGTATAGTAGGGTATAAAATGTCAAAACACGTCATAGTATAGCTTGGCATAAAAATGTGAAAAAATGACATAGTATAGTAAGG
>NW_019184619.1:0-101 GCF_002260705.1 Seriola dumerili
AAATCAACCAATTAATTGTAGTTAGGCACTTTGGAGCCTACACCTGATAATTACTAATATACTCAGTTGGCAAATTATTATTAAAATAGTTTTAGACAGTT
>NW_019184620.1:0-1696 GCF_002260705.1 Seriola dumerili
TGTGTGTGTGTGTGTGTGTTTTTTTTTGTTTGTTTTTTTAATAGTTTTACAGTGAGCCATTAGGGTATTGTGTTTTCCTTTGTACTCCCACGAGGTCTGTATCGATCCTGTTCAGACTCTACGTACAGCCGTTAAGGGTTTGTCCCTCCAATCAGCTCTCGTGCTGACTCTGTCGTACGATGTTCTCGCGTGTTCTGGTCACGATGGCTTGTTTTCAGCACTTCCCAGCTCAGCCGTCCACAGCAGCTTGATGTTTCAGTCGTTGGTCGAGGAAGAAAGGTGTGCGTGTTGAAAATGAACTGCGCAGTTCTTCCACGGGCTTTCACACCGACCAATTTGAAAACGTCCTCTTCCTAACGATGCCTGACGCAGACGTTGCAGCAGCGAGGAGCGGTTTTGCTCGGGGACAGCGGTGCCATGCATCGTGGTGGTTTTGCATTTTTACGCAGCTATCCAGCCTCTTCCTCCTCTAATCAAACGGCGTCACATGCAGCCAAAAAGCACTTCAACGCTTCAGATAAAATGTCTTTGGGCGAATGCCGCAGCGTACAGGATTTGGAGCAGCGCTGGAGGCCAGCATGCCGGGATCGGAGGACGTTTTTATAACATTTGCAAATCGTATTTCTTAAATTTTGGTACTTAACATCAATATAAAGGTAAGCAGAGACACTTGTATCGACTTATGACCCAATGTAAAGGCTTAGTTATCGATTTAGCTGCATCCTGGCAGGAGCTGCATGGTTTCTCCTGTTTTTGTTGATTTCTCTGATCATCAATACCTTATTTATAGCTCCCACATGACCTCAATACTTAACTTGCACTTCCCTCTCTCTGTAGCTGACATAAGCAGTGTTCACAGTATGAGAAAGTGACGTTAAGCAGCTGGAGTTCAAGCTTATAAGTTATATGTTATAGTGCCATATGAAGTTAATCGAGGTAGTTTCTTAAAAACAGAGCGGATTGTATACTGGTGGAGTAAATAAAAAGTATCATTTCCATCTTTCTGATCCCCTCCCTCTGTCTCTTCAGACTCGGCCATGGGTGATGAGAGCAGCCTGTCTCGGCAGGTAGAGAGTGTGGAGAGGAGCATGGTGTTCCTCAGGCAGGAGCACCTCACTTTGCTCCATGGTCTCCACCTGGAGATCCTCTCCCTGCAGAAACGATGCACAGGTGAAGGACATACTGCTGCTATTGTTACCATGTGTCTGTACATGTGTGTGTGAAAGAGAGACAAGAAACTTTTATGTGACCCCTGAATAATTTATCAATGCTTAGCAGATAAGCTGTGAGCATATATATACTCATTTGTTGCCAGTTAAGAGCTGTAGTCTAGGGGTTTTCATTATTAATGACTGATTAATTGATTATTGGTTTAGTCTATATGTTAAAAAGAATATACTTCCCGTCACATGTGAGTCCAAAGTAATGTTTTCAAACTGCTTTTGTCCAAGTAAGACTCAAAACCAAAGATATTCAATTCACTATCATTTATAGGAAAGCAGCAAATCCTCGCACGTTTTGCTTGAAAAATTACTGAAGGATTCATCAATTATCAGAATATACGTGGCAATAAATTCTCTGTTGGTAATTGACTAATCATTTCAGCTCTAATGAGTTCACATTTAAGTGATTCCTTTGGCTGATCCCCTTCTAGTGTTAATTTTTCTTTTTAGCTTCTTTAGTTCTTTATTAATCA
>NW_019184621.1:0-111 GCF_002260705.1 Seriola dumerili
TGTAATGCAAGTGCCCACAAGGTTAGATATTTATCTTAGAATAAAAACTTTGTTTTATTGTTCAAACTGCTCAAACGTGTTACTGTGTTAAGTATATGTTAGCTTAGCTTA
>NW_019184622.1:0-527 GCF_002260705.1 Seriola dumerili
CAAAAAAGCCCAATATTTAAATCATTAGATGCTCAATTCAAGTGAGGAAAAACTCTCCCCAGAAAAACCCAAAAAGTCAAGTTCTTCCACACTATTGACCACAATGACTGGTCTGAGTCTGCATCTATTTTGATAATCGATTCATCGTTTTAGACATTTTTCAACCAGAGTTTACAAACATCTGGATAAAGCTTATCAAATGTAATGATTTGCTGCTTTTCTTTGTCAGATCTGATTGTGAACGTAATATTTTTTAATAATACAGTTTTGGACTGTTGGAATAAAACAAGCAATTATTTTATGTATTTCATCTTAGGCTTTGGGAGATCATAGCAGGCACTTTTTTACTACTCCATAAACTCCATCTGGCTCAGAATGTAGCAGCTCATATCATTACCAGAACCCCCTCAATAGAGCATATTACTCCTGTTCTTCAGCAACTTCACCGGCTTCCTGTTAAACACTCCATTGACTTCAAGATTCTGCTGCTCACTTTTAAGTCACTTCACAACCTAGCACCTCCGTAT
>NW_019184623.1:0-117 GCF_002260705.1 Seriola dumerili
GGATGTGTTTGGCTCTTAAAAGAGCCTTTTTATATTATTAGCGTGTATCGGACGGAGGACAGCTCACTTCTTCTTGGGTGCTGCCTTCTTGACTTTGGGCTTGGCGGCCTTCTTGGC
>NW_019184624.1:0-635 GCF_002260705.1 Seriola dumerili
ACATCTGTGCAACATCATTCGAGCCTTATCCTTCACTGCACAACTAATCTGCTGAGTTATTGAGGATGAACCTCCCCACATACTGTATCAAACCCTCCTATACCTCTATGTGTTTTAGCCTGTTTATTAATGAATAGTAATTCTGACACATTCTGAAACATCAGCTCTCAGGTCATCACGCATCACTGTATTTCATGCTTTAGTCGTGTCATGACACATGACACATCTGAATGTGAGCTAGTAAGCATACATTAACCTTTATTTTTGTCATGTCTACTGGATTGCCTTTGATACTAATACTTTGATGCGACTAAGAAATCTGATCTGGAGCCGGTAACACAAAGGAAGATTAATGGGTTATCCAGGGATCTTTGGGCTCATGCTGCATGGCTAACCTGCTTCGGGGCAGGTTAACTTCAGATCAGTCAGCCTGCCTACTGACCAATCAGATCATTGGAAACATGTTGACTTAGACATGCTGCAAAATGACAAGTAATAAATGGCAATAGATCATTTTATAGATCAGAATCACTTTGATATTCCAGACTTTTCATGTACTCTGGTTTTAAAACAGAGAGAGGTTATGCTGCTAAATACAAGACAATTACAGCTGTATTAAAAAAAAAAAAAAAAAA
>NW_019184625.1:0-159 GCF_002260705.1 Seriola dumerili
TATTGAATTTACTTTGAGCTTTGAGCTACAGGAACTGTTTAGCCATCATAGTAGCTCTCCCATAGACTGGAATACAAAGTCAGAAGCTGATAGCAAACAACAGGTTTCAGGTCTCAGCAGGTGCTACTAATGCAGTATCCGGGCAGAAATGGACAAAGC
>NW_019184626.1:0-113 GCF_002260705.1 Seriola dumerili
TCCCTGTATAAAATTGTCTTTGTATTAAATTGTCTTTGTTTAAAATGGTCCCTGTAAAAAATTGTCTTTGTATGAAATGGTCCCTGTTTAAAATGGTCTTTGTTTAAAATGGT
>NW_019184627.1:0-115 GCF_002260705.1 Seriola dumerili
TCACATCGCTCCTCCCTCTCTTACCTGGACTCATGCCTGCCAGCATCAACACGTTGTCTTCTGTTTGTCTTTTGTTTTCGTTTTGCTTCACAACATCCTACAATTTATTATATTC
>NW_019184628.1:0-140 GCF_002260705.1 Seriola dumerili
CGGTTCACACACTCTCTGCAGTGATGACATCACACTGATATCAACTGATCCAGGATCAGTTTGTTGTTTGAGGATCAGATGAAAACTGTGAATGAAGCGAGAGCCGCACGTGCTGCTGGATCAGCTGGTTACATAACTCC
>NW_019184629.1:0-113 GCF_002260705.1 Seriola dumerili
TGGAGGCCATGTCCCATTATCACGGTGATGGATCCTGCCAGTTTCTCAGCGGTTCAGCTGTGGTGGAGTTTGCTAGGAGACTTTCTGTCTCAGGCACTCTTGATTTCTGGTAG
>NW_019184630.1:0-149 GCF_002260705.1 Seriola dumerili
GCTAGAAGTTTGAATATAAGAGAGCCATTCTTTGCTGTATTCCCACCCAAATCTCCAGAGATATTAAAGTCCCTCATATATGACTCTTCCATTTGGACATTTTGAAAGTTCAAATATCCAATGAGTTTCATAGCTGTGTCTCCAGGTAA
>NW_019184631.1:0-389 GCF_002260705.1 Seriola dumerili
AAAAAAAACAACTTGATTATTGATGTATTTTAAACTTAATACAACTGTTACATATTTGTATTTTTTTTCTTCATTATTTGTGCGTAGTACATCTATGTAAGGGCTTTCTTTAGTGTGGGTTAACACAGTGATTATACAGCGACTTTCTCCCTCCTTCAGAAAAGCGACTGAATGTTTTGACACCATGTTTTACCCTCTCCGACTCCCTCTATCAGCGGCTGATCTTGTACACCACGTCGCCGACCTGCAGGATCCCCGTCTTCTTCACGGTGTGCAGCTGTCCGAACAGCGGCGACGACTTGTAGATGTGCTTCTCGGACGGTTTACACAGACGATAGCTGTGGAGGAGTTGTCACCAGGATGAGTTCAAAGACGTCAGACAGGAAAAA
>NW_019184632.1:0-115 GCF_002260705.1 Seriola dumerili
TATCGCCAACGTTGATTACGTCGGATAATCGTCCCAGCCCTAAACCCATTGAAAATACAGCTCTTAATAAAACACCGTCATCCTTAAAGTGTCGGTACGAATAAAATGGGGTATC
>NW_019184633.1:0-166 GCF_002260705.1 Seriola dumerili
CACTTGGACTCAAAGATGAACTCATTCGATTTTAATGACCAAAAGTCAAAGGTTAAGCTCATGGTGACCTCACAAAACAACCTTTCTGGCATAACTCACAAATTCATACACTAATGACGTTTTATATCCAAATGGTCAAAGGTCAACACATCTGGCCGTTATTCAC
>NW_019184634.1:0-111 GCF_002260705.1 Seriola dumerili
GTATCTTTAGTCCACAGTTTTTAAATTTTAGAAATAAAGGATTTCCTTTTTGCTTTAAATGTGTGCTGTGTCTAACCACGATCAAACTTCACCGCCGTCCAGCTTGAGGAA
>NW_019184635.1:0-451 GCF_002260705.1 Seriola dumerili
CTTTGCAACCCTGTCTCCTCAAAATGCCACACAGTACACAGCTTATACAAAACTCAGTCATTACCAGCCACGACTGTGGGGCAGGTATTGTTTTCACCTCGTGAGTGCAGGACCTACCACGGAGCAATTCACTCACAGATTTTGTCACAAATGTGCAAAATACACACAACTTACGAGTTGTTGGGATCAAAATATCGCGAACAAAGATGGGTGTGGTTCAAGCAAGGGTGCTGGAAGTCAGGGGGCTGGATATAAAGAAGGAGCCATTGGCCCACCACTTTACACCCCTGGTCCACATTAATTTTAAGTCACAGCTACATCCACACTACTTCATTTTAATTTTCCTCCTGGCGTCCATGTGACTCCAGAGTTTTCATGCTGCTATAACTGAAAGGCTGCTGGACCTGTTTTATTTGGAAAACTCTGGGGTTGTGTTTTATTTTGAAAACTC
>NW_019184636.1:0-135 GCF_002260705.1 Seriola dumerili
GCCGGAAGTGACTGAATAAAGTAAACAGAGGAGCTGTCAATGGATGCAGACATCTAGATAGCTATAACTAAAGCGAGCACATTTTTAAAAAGACATTTTTGCTTTTTATGCACACGAAGGGGCATTTGTATGAGA
>NW_019184637.1:0-141 GCF_002260705.1 Seriola dumerili
ACATGTGAAACAGAGGGAATCTTTCTTTATTTCGAAAACGTGATTCAACGTCAAGTTGACAGCAGTCGTCAACATGTTACTGTGAATCTTGGAAGTTGTGGATGAAAAAGAAAAAAGAAATAGGCGTAGCAGGATGATAAA
>NW_019184638.1:0-122 GCF_002260705.1 Seriola dumerili
GTCTGAAGAACCAGTTCAGTCTTAAGAACCAATCCAGTCAAAGAACCAGGAGAGTTTGAAGGACCAGATGAGCCTGAAGAACTGGGAGAGTCTGAAGAACCAGGAGAGTTTGAAGAACCAGA
>NW_019184639.1:0-113 GCF_002260705.1 Seriola dumerili
ATTTAAAAATGTAAAATATTAAGAGAAGAGATTATTTTTTAAGATTTAAGATTCACAAAACCGTCATGTTTTTGTTTTTGTTTTTTTCACTGCGCTCATCATTAGCCCAAACT
>NW_019184640.1:0-146 GCF_002260705.1 Seriola dumerili
GTGAATGGCATTACCATTGTGTGTTTGTTAGCGTTAGCGACTAGCGCACTCGCGTTAGCGGCTAGCGATTAGCACGGTCAAACTCTCACCAATGCCTTTTTTCTCCATGACTAGTGATGACAGGTCCTTCTCGCCGTGCTCTCACA
>NW_019184641.1:0-154 GCF_002260705.1 Seriola dumerili
CATTGTATCAGCTATAGCTAACATTATTTATGTCAGATTCAGTGTTAGAGTTGTAGAGCAGTTATTTTGCCTTACAGGCCATAGGTGAATTGGAAAACGTGGTTATAATTACCTTTTTAAATGTCCCACTTTTTGATCGTCTCTCAGGTCCTGT
>NW_019184642.1:0-125 GCF_002260705.1 Seriola dumerili
CTCCTCTGTGTGAACCAATGAAATTGGGAGGCTGAAAAAAGGGAAGACCGATAAGAGTAAGTAGGCGGGGAATACGCTGACTACGAATCCTTAAGAGCCAGAATCTGACATCAGGGACGACAGAA
>NW_019184643.1:0-172 GCF_002260705.1 Seriola dumerili
ATCCGCTCCTTCTTACTCACTATCAGGCTGCAGGAAGTCGCACGTACGTAAACAACAGGGTTTGGGCGAGTCAGCCAGAGGTGAGTTTTCTTTGATAACTAGATTTTGTTTTCTTATTTTATTTAGACTATATAGAGTATGTGAGCTCTTTTATATTAAAGCCCTCTTTAAC
>NW_019184644.1:0-100 GCF_002260705.1 Seriola dumerili
GGGACAGTGGTGTGTGCTAATTAAAAACATTGTGTTATTAACTGTTAATTATGTTAATTTCTTTTTTTTTGTTTCTTTTCTTTGTCAGTTTAAATGGCAA
>NW_019184645.1:0-102 GCF_002260705.1 Seriola dumerili
CCGTATGCAAGTCTTACTGATAGAAAGTCTTCTCAATTCCCGTTCAAAAAACTTTCATTCTTCGTTTCTAAATGTCTGCGCAACAGTGAAGGTTTCATTGAG
>NW_019184646.1:0-111 GCF_002260705.1 Seriola dumerili
TGAAAAGGACATCGGTGCACCTATATTCAGTGTATACTTCACTACCACAGTTTAACATGTAGAAACATGTTGAAGCAAAAACAAGCAGCTGAAGCTGACTAATCACCCCCA
>NW_019184647.1:0-1389 GCF_002260705.1 Seriola dumerili
TGTGTGTGTGTGTGTGTGTGTGTATGTGTGTGTGATTGTCTGTCTCACTCCCTATTCAGACACTCAGGTTTATTTACTTATTAATCAAAAGCGGTTGGATTGTTGCAGTCCACTTTAACCCCTGTGTACTTGTATAAAATGTATATAAAGGAAACCCCTTATTACTTCATTAAAAACACTGATAAACAAAAGCCGAACAACCTTTACCTGAGCCTCCAGACTGTCTGACTGTCCCTGGCCTCCCTGCTCTCTCTGTGCCCAGCTCTGCTCTCTCTGTCTCCTTTGCTACGCCCCACTCAGCCAGGGAGCAGGAGCCCCGATGGAGGGAGAGGAGGCACTCTAGCACACACTAGCAGAGAGGCCTTTGAGACTGTCCATGATCTCTTTCAGGGCTCGGCCATGTTGTTGTGCCTGGGTTAACGAGACGTTGGCCGATTGCATCTGAGTCTGCTGGGTTCATATTTGTTCAGATCACAATAGCAATAGCTGCATGATGAACATGAGCATGGTAGACCAATGAGAAACTGGTAAATTGGAAATCTCTAAAGAAAGTTGAAAATCCTACCTTGACCCACATACTCGTGGATAGAGCCCTTTTTATGGACTCCCTCGTGTATGTAGCTATGGTGCAATGAGGAATGAAAACCTTGGCAAAATAAAATGAACAGGAATAGTCTGGGGTTGTCTATATACCATGAGTAGGGACGACAGCCACTCTTCCCATTCTTCCTCAGCTTGCCTCCATGCCTTTTTTGAGGTGCGGCTTTACATGCTGCTCTATATTGCAGCGGCTGCAAATTCTCTTGGCACAGGGAAGAATGTCCTTGTAACAGGACATGTCTTTTGGTTGCTTCTCCCGTGCATGACAGAAACAAACAGACTAACACTGACACAGACAGACGGGCACAGATGAGAGATCCTCATTCCAATCTGCAGGGAGAACACAACGTTTACTGATATATTATTATATATGACATCATAAGATGATTAATACTGATTAATACTACAGTGTTTACTTACAAAAAGCAGATAGCTCCGGGGTCCAATGAGGAAGTGCCTTAAACCTGCATTCTTTACAGTGGCCAGCAGAGGTTGACCAGCTCCAAAAAGAAGTCCAATTGCATGAAAGCCTATGAGAAAATGATGCTATTTCTCACTTGATTTATTACACCAATAAACACATCCCTAACGAGTTTACGGTCTTAGTCACTCATTTCAAGTCTTCTTCAACCCAGCATGATGTTCATTTATTAATTATGGCGCCATTCAGACTGAATGAGGTGATGAAGCAGAGTAGGTTTTGTTCGAAAACGTAGGTCACGTGACGTAACCTTGGCGTAATCCCCAGACTCAGAGGTGTTCGCGTGTGTTCGTGAAAGTTAACTGGAA
>NW_019184648.1:0-134 GCF_002260705.1 Seriola dumerili
CGGTACCGTTGCCTTCCTACCAACTCGTCCCTGTGTGTGGAAGCCTCCCCAACCCGCTCCACTCACCGGCTCCGCGACACGGCATCTCCAGCCCCAGCCCCGGCCCCGGAACCCTTCCTCTATCCCCAATACCC
>NW_019184649.1:0-736 GCF_002260705.1 Seriola dumerili
TTTTTTTTTTTTCTTTTTCACAGTGTTATGGTGTTGAAGGAGATGACTGTGTAACATCTGTATGAACACATTTGATTTCTTCTGCATGTTTCCAGTTTTAACACAGGGGATAGCAATGTGTGAACAGCTTGGCAACCTTATTGAGTGCTTTGAAGTTGACTACCCTCCTTTTCACACCATCTCTCTAGGTGAGCTCACATTTTACCTGCAGCGAGTAAAGATAGAGCCTATTTGATGCATACATGCCTCCTTCACAATTCGTGGCTGCAAGACAAATTAACCAGACGACGCAAACAACAGATTTGCTATATGCTTTGGTGGTTGGTTTACAAGGGGCTTCATCAAGCCGACTCTTGTATGAAAGTGCCCAACAAAAGGAATCAACCGAGCCTTTTGCTTTTCACCAGTCATACAAGTTTGAGATCAGTGAGCCTGAAGGCTGGAAACGTCCAGAAAAGCGTGAAGCATTAGCAGGACACAGTTTCTGCTTCTTTGGCACCGAGTGCCTTGAAGTGCAAGGGCAGCTGGGAAGAGTAGCTGGGAGGGTGGTGGAGGGAGGGAAGAGCAAGAGACAGAGGGAGAGGGAGAGGGAGAGAGAAAGGAGGGGTCGGCCCTATAGGACCATTTGTGATGAGGCTCATTTGCACAACGGCACTTAATTGGCTACAACAATTAATTAATGTGTTGGAAAGTTGGCACAAAAAGTTCATTTAAGAGGGTTTTAATAAGCAATTAG
>NW_019184650.1:0-282 GCF_002260705.1 Seriola dumerili
CATTTATGGTTTTCTTGTCGTAGAGTGCAATGTTCCTTCTTATCCATATGGCTTTCCTGGCTATTGTGAGGATTGTGTTTATGAGTGTTATGTTTTGTTTTGCATGTTTTTTTGTGAGCCCAAATGTCCAGTTCCATTTCCAGTCTACATTCCTGTGTGGTGTGTAATTACAGTGTGTTTTCAGTATTGTTTTGACTAAGTTTTGTAACGGTATGGTGTGTGTACATGAAAAAAGTAAATGATCTAAATCTTCTGGTTGGTGATTACAAACTGCACATGTCC
>NW_019184650.1:5551-15498 GCF_002260705.1 Seriola dumerili
CGAACGCTGACAAATACCCTCTTTAAACACGATGATCATGTCCTTCATGCACGAAGCTATGTGTTTATTGCCTAGCGCAGGAGCCTTTCCTTTTCACTGTGTTGCTTGTTTGTTTGGCTCTCAACATGTCAACTTTGTAACATTTTACTACAAAAGTGTGCTTACATTGTGATCTGTGCTGTCCCCAAAATGCAGAGAGGTGCAGAGTAACAGGTTATTGAAGCAGGAGCAGCAGCGTCCTCTGCTGATTGCAAAGAGATGTGAAAAAGCTTACAGCACCTGGTATTCCCAAGCGGTCTGCCGTCCAAGTACTAACCCTACCCAACCCTGCTTGGCTTCCGAGATCGGACGAGATCGGGCGTGCTCAGAGTGGATGGCGTAAGCGACAGTGAACGTGACAAATACCCTCTTTAAAAACATGATGATCATGTCTCTTCATGCAGAAGCTATGTGTTTATGCCTAGCGCAGGAGCCTTTCCTTTTCACTGTTTGCTTGTTTGTTTGGCTCTCAACATGTCAACTTTGTAACATTTTTATACAAAAGTGTGCTTACATTGTGATCTGTGCTGTCCCCAAAAGTGCAGAGAGGTGCAGAGTAACAGGTTATTGAAGCAGGAGCAGCAGCGTCCTCTGCTGATTGCAAAGAGATGTGAAAAAGCTTACAGCACCTGTATTCCCAGGCGGTCTCCCGTCCAAGTACTAACCAGGCCCGACCCTGCTTGGCTTCCGAGATCGGACGAGATCGGGCGTGCTCAGAGTGGTATGGCCGTAAGCGACAGTGAACGTGACAAATACCCTCTTTAAACACGATGATCATGTCTCTTCATGCACGAAGCTATGTGTTTATGCCTAGCGCAGGAGCCTTTCCTTTCACTGTTTGCTTGTTTGTTTGGCTCTCAACATGTCAACTTTGTAACATTTTACTACAAAAGTGTGCTTACATTGTGATCTGTGCTGTCCCCAAAAGTGCAGAGAGGTGCAGAGTAACAGGTTATTGAACAGGAGCAGCAGCGTCCTCTGCTGATTGCAAAGAGATGTGAAAAAGCTTACAGCACCTGGTATTCCCAGGCGGTCTCCGTCCAAGTACTAACCAGCCCGACCTGCTTGGCTTCCGAGAGACTCGGGCGTGCTCAGAGTGGTATGGCCGTAAGCGACAGTGAACGTGACAAATACCCTCTTTAAACACGATGATCATGTCCTTCATGCACGAAGCTATGTGTTTATGCCTAGCGCAGGAGCCTTTCCTTTTCACTGTTTGCTTGTTTGTTTGGCTCTCAACATGTCAACTTTGTAACATTTTACTACAAAAGTGTGCTTACATTGTGATCTGTGCTGTCCCCAAAAGTGCAGAGAGGTGCAGAGTAACAGTTATTGAAGCAAGAGCAGCAGCGTCCTCTGCTGATTGCAAAGAGATGTGAAAAAGCTTACAGCACCTGGTATTCCCAGGCGGTCTGCCGTCCAAGTACTAACCAGCCCGACCTGCTTGGCTTCCGAGATCGGCGTGCCTCAGAGTGGTATGGCCGTAAGCGACAGTGAACGTGACAAATACCCTCTTTAAACACGATGATCATGTCCTTCATGCACGAAGCTATGTGTTTATGCCTAGCGCAGGAGCCTTTCCTTTCACTGTTTGCTTGTTTGTTTGGCTCTCAACATGTCAACTTTGTAACATTTTACTACAAAAGTGTGCTTACATTGTGATCTGTGCTGTCCCCAAAAGTGCAGAGAGGTGCAGAGTAACAGGTTATTGAAGCAGGAGCAGCAGCGTCCTCTGCTGATTGCAAAGAGATGTGAAAAAGCTTACAGCACCTGGTATTCCCAGGCGGTCTCCGTCCAAGTACTAACCAGCCCGACCGTGCTTGGCTTCGACGAGATCGGGCGTGCTCAGAGTGGTATGGCCGTAAGCGACAGTGAACGTGACAAATACCCTCTTTAAACACGATGATCATGTCCTTCATGCACGAAGCTATGTGTTTATGCCTAGCGCAGGAGCCTTTCCTTTTCACTGTTTGCTTGTTTGTTTGGCTCTCAACATGTCAACTTTGTAACATTTTACTACAAAAGTGTGCTTACATTGTGATCTGTGCTGTCCCCAAAAGTGCAGAGAGGTGCAGAGTAACAGGTTATTGAAGCAGGAGCAGCAGCGTCCTCTGCTGATTGCAAAGAGATGTGAAAAAGCTTACAGCACCTGGTATTCCCAGGCGGTCTCCCGTCCAAGTACTAACCAGGCCCGACCCTGCTTGGCTTCCGAGACGGACGAGATCGGGCGTGCTCAGAGTGGTATGGCCGTAAGCGACAGTGAACGTGACAAATACCCTCTTTAAACATGATGATCATGTCCTTCATGCACGAAGCTATGTGTTTATGCCTAGCGCAGGAGCCTTTCCTTTTACTGTTTGCTTGTTTGTTGGCTCTCAACATGTCAACTTTGTAACATTTTACTACAAAAGTGTGCTTACATTGTGATCTGTGCTGTCCCCAAAAGTGCAGAGAGGTGCAGAGTAACAGGTTATTGAAGCAGGAGCAGCAGCGTCCTCTGCTGATTGCAAAGAGATGTGAAAAAGCTTACAGCACCTGGTATTCCCAAGCGGTCTGCCGTCCAAGTACTAACCCTAACCCTAACCCTGCTTGGCTTCCGAGATCGGACGAGATCGGCGTGCTTTTTTTTTTTTTCTTTTTTATTATCAAAAATATAGCACGATTCTTATTTTACATACATTTAAAGGGCAGACAAACATTAATAAACAAATTGAAAAACAAAAGACACACAGCCACAATAACTCTGAGTGAAAAAAAAAAAAAAAAAAAAAAAAAAAAAAAAGTTATGGTTCTGTCTAATAAATATAATAAACCAACATAAAACAATTTCCAGCGCGAAGCTATGATTCTACTTATTTAACAAAATAAACCAACATAAAACAACCAGCGCAAAGCTATGATTCTACTTATTTAACAAAATAAACCAACATAAAACAACCAGCGCAAAGCTATGATTCTGCTTAGTAAACAAAATAAAACAAACATAAAACAACCAGCGCGAAGCTATGGTTCTGCTTAGTAAACAAAATAAACCAACATAAAACAACCAGCGCGAAGCTATGATTCTGCTTAGTAAACACAAGATACACAAAGTACACACGCATAAAACAAACAGTTCTACTTACAAAAAAGACCTTATATGTTAATAGTGATTGTATTTTTTTCTGTGAATCCGATCAAGCTGTTATGTCTGCTGAAATGTTTATCGAATATGACTGGGTCTGCTGTAAATACTGTTTTGAGATGTGTTGAAACTGTGTTTTTGAAGAAGTGTATGACATTTATGGTTTTCTTGTCGTAGAGTGCAATGTTCCTTCTTATCCATATGGCTTTCCTGGCTATTGTGAGGATTGTGTTTATGAGTGTTATGTTTTGTTTTGCATGTTTTTTTGTGAGCCCAAATGTCCAGTTCCATTTCCAGTCTACATTCCTGTGTGGTGTGTAATTACAGTGTGTTTTCAGTATTGTTTTGACTAAGTTTTGTAACGGTATGGTGTGTGTACATGAAAAAAGTAAATGATCTAAATCTTCTGGTTGGTGATTACAAACTGCACATGTCCGTGAATACTTATCTTTGTTGATCTGGTGTAGTCTGATTCCGGTGTATATTCTTCTGTGCCTTATGTTGTAGTCCATGCTTATTGTCTTGCTGTCCATTAGTGGTGTGTCCAAAAAAGTCCATATTGAAGAGATGTCCATGTCCGGGTATGCTGTTTTCCAGTGTTTTTCTGCTGTGGGGGGCCTTTGAATATGTTGGATGAGCAACCGGTACCAGGTCCTTGTTTTTATTTCCTTTAAGTCATTCCCCTTGTCCTTTATTTTGTGCTGGAACTGGGGAAGGGCAGCTCCGTTTCCCCTCTCTTTTTGTTTTAAAAGGTCACGCCATGTAGGATCAAGGGCCTGTTCAAATTTCCCCTTTAGTTTTCTTACATTTTCTTTTCTATAATTGACCTTCTTTGTTTTCAGTTTCTCACACACTAAATTGACATTAAAAAACCCGCTCCCATCCACCACATCACCCACCCTGGTCAACCCAGCGGCTCTCATTGGGCCGCTGATTAGAACCCTTCCCCCACACATGAAAAAAGGACAGTCAAGGAGAGGTAACTGCAGCACATGCTCTTTATTACTGCACTTAGGCCAGAGGTGGGGCAGAATTTTGTCCCATGCCTCAAGTACCTCCTGGTAGAAGCCAGGTAGGCGGCTCCTGGCCCTCCCGGGGAGGAGGGCGCACAGGTTGTACGCGTCTCTCTCCCCGTAATCGGCCAGGTAGCTCGCCATCCAGTCCTCCCAGGGGTACTGCCGTTCCAAGTCAAGAAAATTCCTAATAATTTTGACCCTGAGTGCGTCTTTTTTTGCACTTATGTCAATTAGTCCTAGACCCCCCTCCCTTTTATTAGAAATTAGCACACTGTGAGCAATCGAATTTCCCTTTCCTCTCCATAGGAAGGAGGAGATTGCTGCTTTCAGTGAATTTAGGGCCCATTGCGGCAGCTCACAGGTTCCCAAAATGTGATTGATTTTTGACAGTATCAGAGCATTAACTACAATTACCTTTCCTTTCAATGTCAAACCCCTACTCTTCCATAAATTTAAAATATTCTGTATTTTCCCTAAAACTTCCCTCCACCCTCTGTCCCTATCCTCACCCTCGTGCCCCCCTATATACACTCCCAGTATCTTCCTGCACCCATTGTTCACACAAAAACCCCATTTATTTACAATGTTTAGATCCTGTCCTAATGTTCCTAACTCTGATTTGTGAATGTTGATTTTGGCTCCTGATGCTGCACTGTATGTTTTGAAGTGATCTAAAATTCTGTCTATACATTCCCCTGATTTAACTGTGATGGTTATGTCGTCTGCATACTGGGTTATTTTAACTGTTCTGTTTGCTGGTGTGTTTATTCCTAAAATATGTTTGTCTTGTAGTATTGCTTGTGCTAGTGGTTCTGTTACTATACTGTAAAGCAGGGCTGACAGAGGGCAGCCCTGCCTTACTGATCTTCCTATCCTAAAGCTATCTGTTAAAAACCCATTACATTTAATTACACTCCGAGCATCTATATACAATAATTTCACCCATTCAATAAACCCGTCACCATAACCCATTTTCCCCAATACCTTAAACAGAAAATTGTGCTCCACCCTGTCAAAAGCTTTTTCTAAGTCTATTGTGAGCAAATGGCCCCCCTGTACCTTCATCCCTCTTACTGTGTCTCTGATTGTGTGTAATGAGTCCTGTATATCTCGGTTTGGGATGCTATATGCTTGATTTATGCTAATTACTTGATCTAATGTTTGTTTCAGTCTATTTGCCAGTGTTTTTGTCAAAATTTTGTAATCTGTGTTTAGAAGGCTTATGGGTCTGTAGTTGCTTATGTTGTTCCTGTCTCCTTTGTTCTTATATATTAAAGTTATAATACCTTTTGTGAATGATTCTGGTGTCCGTTTATTGTCCTGCAATGCTTGATAGAGGTCCAGCAACAGGGGGGCCATCTGCTCACTGAAAGCCATGTAGAAGTCGGCCGTTAGGCCGTCACTTCCTGGACTTTTGTTTTTGTTTAGATTTTTGATTGCGTTTTCTATTTCTTTTATCGTTATTTTGCTATCACACCACATTTTATCTTCCTTGTTTATCTTCCTGTCTATGTAAGAGATTATTTCTTCAGTTTTCCTTATATCGCTGCCTTCTTTTTTGAACAGGTTTTTGTAGTATTCAGTTATGATTTCGAGTATTTTTATCTTGTCTTTTTGGATGTTATTGTCTTTATCTTTCAGTTCTTCAATTATGGTTTTCTTCTGTTTTTGTTTTTCTAGCCCCAAAAAAAGCGCTGTACATTTTTCCCCCTCTACTAAATTTTGAAACCTGCATCTAATAGCTGCCCCTTTGCATTTTTTTCTTTCTATATTATTTAATTGATTTTTATATAATTCATACTTCCCACAGTCTCTATTTCCTTGGTTATCTAGTAATATCAGTTCATCTTCTAGTTTCTTCCTGATGTTTTGTTCTTCCTGTTTTTCTTTCCATCTTTCCTCTTTACTAAAATTAATACTTAATCTTTTGATTCTTTCTTTTACAGTATCCCATTTTTCTATATAATTATTATCTATTAGCATTTCTGTTCTTGCATAATTCAGTAGTTTTTTTATTTTTTTTATATATACTGGGTTTGCTAGGAGACTGGAGTTAAGACACCATGAGCCTCCTCCCCTGATCTCTCCCCCTGTCCCCAGCTGACACACCACTGTGGCGTGGTCACTCCAAGAATTGAAAGAATAAGATACTCTTTTAATTTGCTTAATTGTATCAGTTGCAGCCAGGCATAGGTCAATTCTTGATTGTTTTAGCTTCCCTTTTACTATCTGCCTCCTGGAAAATTCTCTTTTAAATTTGTTTTCTATTCTCCATATATCTAATAAATTATAATTGTGCATTAATTCATATAATGTGAATCTACTCATATCATTTTTATATACATTATTAACTGAGATATCGGCTTTTGATAACACAGTATTAAAATCTCCTATGATTATTGTTCTATTATTTATCCATCTACCTAATTTGTTAAACATTTCTTTCCTCTCCTTTTCACAGTTGCTGGCATATATATTAATTATTCTAAATGTACTATTATTTACTATCATATCTATAATTAATATTCTACCTTCATTATCCTTATATATTAGTTTACTATTTTCTATCATATTAGTATTTATTATAGTAGCTATTCCACATGATTTATTAGTGCCATTATTATAATATATTTCCCCTTTATATATCCTTGTTGCTGCTTTTAAGCTGTCCTCATCCCATCTTGTCTCCTGGAGACATAGGACATCGCAGGCTGGACTACCTAATATATTTTTCATCCTGCCACAAGTGCGGAGACCATTGATGTTAAGGGAGTGCAGCAGCAACATTGTAACATACAAAATGTTTTTTAAACCCCTAGTTTATTCATCGTTCTTTTTTCTTTACTCCTTTTCTTAGTTCTAGCGGCTATAGTAGAGGTGTGCTGCTTCCTGATGCTCTGGAGTGTGGCGACGTCCATCTCAGAGTCACCATCTGATTCCCCCTGCTGAGTCGGGGAGGTCGAGGGGCCGGCGCTCTGAGGGGTGCGGCTGCCGCCTGCTGCAGATCGCTCAGAGTCTCCCCCACATCCATCGATTCCAGGGCAATGGACGGCTCCGACCCCTCTGCGAGCCCGTTTCCGCCCTTGCCCTTTCCTCTCTCTCTGGGACCCGAGTTTACACTCAGCCCGTCTCTGCTCTCTACCAGCTTTGTGGCCAGGCTCTGTGCGGCTTTTGCGAGGCTTGTAGCCCTCCGCTGGGGGAGACCCTCTCTGTCAGCCGCTTCCACGGTGCCGCTGCCCCCCTCACCGGCCTCTTCTCCTTCCTCCTCCTCCTCACTCATGTCCTCTGCCTCTGTTGACGGTGCCTCCGATCCGGACCCCGCCACAAACTCAGACTCACTGTAATTACAGCTACATTCCTCCATTAGGTTGCAGCACACCTCACATTTTTTAATCTTTTTTTGTTGGCTGCTGCACTCCCTCGCATAATGTCCCTGAACTCCGCACTTGTGACAGGAGAACTCCGGACAATCTCTCAGGATGTGCCCCGGCTGGAGGCACATCCTGCAAACTTTTGCTTGTCTATCATGTATCACACGGAAGTATTCAGGTCCCATTACAGTTTCAAACCGCGCTGAATACGGTAACGATTGAACCTTGTCATTAAATTTAACTTTTAAAAACCTCGTCCCGTCCGCTACTTGTGTGCCCGGCCACATCCTCCTTCTAATAGCGGATGCAGCCGATACACCCCATCCCTCAAGCTTTTGCATGATTTCCTCGTCTGTGATATACGCAGGTAAGTTTAGAAACGAAACCATTAACTCATCATTACAAAGGTTTTTAACTAAAATGCTTGTGTTACCTATTTTGAAACCGTCTAGGAGCCGCTCCTTCCCCTTGGCATGAGACATAGTTATCTCATACGTCCTGGCACCGGTCGCTCTGCAGGCAATAAGCCCCCCACACAGAGCTCGGATGGCTCTCATGAGTTCCAGCACCGGGACCTCGTCTTGTCCAGTCACTTCCAGGCTCGCTGTTAATTCCCGATCGTAAGTATTCCCAACTGCCTGCTTTGTTGTTCCTTGTAGCTGCTGTCTCTCCCCGACTGCTCCAGTCTCTCTCTCCTCCTCTCGCCGCTCGCCTCTCGCTCGCCCGCCGCTGCTGCTTTCTCTCTCTCTCCCGCCGCTGGCTCTCTCCCTCTCCGCCGCCGCTCTCGGAGCTCCATGGAGTCCCGGCCTGGTCCGATCTCCATCTCCGCTCTCCCTCACGGCTCCTCCGGTCTCGCTCCTCCGTCCTCTGCCCGTTGCAGCTGTCAATGCTGCTCGCCTCTCTCTCTCCTCTCTCTCTCCTCTCGCCGACGCCGTCATCGCTGAATCAGCTGTTCCCGTGCTCTCTTCGCTACTTTTTTTCCTCAAACTCTTTCTTCTGACTCTCTGTTCTTTTTGTTTCGACTACTTCCCACTCATTCATTTCTTTCTCCGCTACAACTTGACTTAATTTATGTCCGTGATCCATTTCCGTAATTAATGAGCCATTTCCCGCTTCCGTCACCACTAAATCCGTCCGAGAAAACATGGAGAAAAAAAACTCAAATAAGCCTCCCCCCGAACAGTAAAACTGCCGGGGGGAATGTCCAAACAAATAAACAAACAAAGGATGCACGGAAAAGTAAGATGTAATGAAACAAAGAAAGGAGAATGAACTAAGGGAAGTAGAAAAAAAACAGAGGTCCGCGATCCTCTCTCCTCTCTCTCACACAGGTATTGCTGACTCACGTTTGCCTCACGCATGCGTGCTTCAGAGTGGTATGGCCGTAAGCGACAGTGAACGTGACAAATACCCTCTTTAAACATGATGATCATGTCCTTCATGCACGAAGCTATGTGTTTATGCCTAGCGCAGGAGCCTTTCCTTTTCACTGTTTGCTTGTTGTTTGGCTCTCAACATGTCAACTTTGTAACATTTTACTACAAAAGTGTGCTTACATTGTGATCTGTGCTGTCCCCAAAAGTGCAGAGAGGTGCAGAGTAACAGGTTATTGAAGCAGGAGCAGCAGCGTCCTCTGCTGATTGCAAAGAGATGTGAAAAAGCTTACAGCACCTTGTATTCCCAGGCGGTCTGCCGTCCAAGTACTAACCTACCCTACCCTGCTTGGCTTCGAGATCGGACGAGATCGGGCGTGCTCAGAGTGTATGGCCGTAAGCGACAGTGAACGTGACAAATACCCTCTTTAAACATGATGATCATGTCCTTCATGCACGAAGCTATGTGTTTATGCCTAGCGCAGGAGCCTTTCCTTTTCACTGTTTGCTTGTTTGTTTGGCTCTCAACATGTCAACTTTTGTAACATTTTAATACAAAAGTGTGCTTACATTGTGATCTGTGCTGTCCCCAAAAGTGCAGAGAGGTGCAGAGTAACAGGTTATTGAAGCAGGAGGCAGCAGCGTCCTCTGCTGATTGCAAAGAGATGTGAAAAAGCTTACAGCACCGGTATCCAGGCGGTCTCCCGTCCAAGTACTAACCAGGCCCGACCCTGCTTGGCTTCCGAGATCGGACGAGATCGGGCGTGCTCAGAGTTGGTATGGCCGTAAGCGGACAGTGAACGTGACAAATACCCTCTTTAAACATGATGATCATGTCCTTCATTCACGAAGCTATGTGTTTATGCCTAGCGCAGGAGCCTTTCCTTTTCACTGTTTGCTTGTTGTTTGGCTCTCAACATGTCAACTTTGTAACATTTACTACAAAAGTGTGCTTACATTGTGATCTCTGCTTCCCCAAAAGTGCAGAGAGGTGCAGAGTAACAGGTTATTGAAGCAGGAGCAA
>NW_019184651.1:0-108 GCF_002260705.1 Seriola dumerili
TGATCTTTAGGTTCTCCGCAAACAAAAGTAATTTTCAGATTGACACTACTGTATTGATCACAAAAAAATTTCTGTTATAAAATATTATTATCAATTTATAACTATATA
>NW_019184652.1:0-104 GCF_002260705.1 Seriola dumerili
ACAAAATACATAAAAGATAAAATAAATATAATATAATATGATATAATATAATATAAAATAATGTAATAATATAATATAATATAATATGTGCAGGTTACATGAAT
>NW_019184653.1:0-5712 GCF_002260705.1 Seriola dumerili
GCTTTTCTTAAAAACAGCGATGAAATTTGCAATATTTTTCTGTTATCTCGGTTTATTTGCAATGAAACTAGTACTTCTGAGTTCGAATTCCTGGCCTCGGTCCTTTCTGTATAGAGTTTCCATGTTCTCGCTGTACCTGTGTGAGTTCTCTTTGGGTACTCCAGCTTCCTCCCACAGTCCAAAGACATGCACATTAAGTAATTTGTCAGATGTAATGGCTTAATATACTATGACTTTTTTATGACTTACTATACAATGACTGCTTCTTGCCTTTCTATTCTATGGCTTCTTATGCTATATTATACTTTTTTATGACATGTCTTACTATGACAATTTTATGACTTACTGCACTATGACTTGTTTATGCCTTACCATACTTTGAATTTTTATGGCTTACTATACCATTGCTTTTTTAAGCATTACTATACTATGACATTTTTATGATATTTTCTATGCCTTACTGTAAAGTTTTTTGTGCTTTACTATACTATAACATTTTTTTTTTTTTTCCTTACTTTACGATGACGTTTCAACGTTTTTGTGACATTTTTTTATGCCTTACTATACTGTGATGTTTTCTATGCCTCACTGTACTTTGACGTTTTTATAACTGTTTATGCCTTACGAAACTATGACATTTTTAAGCCTTACTATACTATGTCGTTTTCATGACTTTTGATGCCTTAATATACTATAACATTTCAATGACTCTTTATTCCTTACTATACTATGACGTTCATATGCCTTACTATAATATGATGTTTTTATGACTTAATGCCTTTCTATACTGTGAAGTTTTTATGCCTTTGGGGTTCTCTCAGAAGAGCTGGTGGAAGTGGCTGGGGAGAGGGTGGTCTGTACCTCTTTGCTGAGGCTGCTGCCCCGCGACCCAGATCCGGATGAGCGGGAGACGAGGAGTACGAGTACGAGTACAAGTATACTGTGACGTTTTTATGCCTTCCTATACTATGAAGTTTTTATGCCTTTCTATAATATGACGTTTTATACCTTACTATACTATGTCATTTTTATCACTTTTTATACCTTACTGTATTGTGATGTTTTTATGCATTTCTATACAATGACTTTTTATGCCTAACTATACTATAACGTTTTTATGACGTTTTTATGCCTTACTATACTGTGTCATTTTTTAAAAACTTTTTATTCCTTACTATACTATGACGTTTTTATACCTTACTATACTGTGACCTTTTTATCCCTTACTATTATATGTCATTTTTATGCCTTACTATATTATGACATTTTAATACCTTTTACTATTACATTCATATGCCTCAATATATTAAGTCGTTTTTCGTGACTTTGTGCCTTTCGATACTGTGATGTTTTTATGCCTTACTATACTGTCATTTTTGAGACTTTTTATTCCTTACTATACTATGACGTTTTTATCACTTTATGCCTTAATATACTATGTTTTTATGCCTTATTATACTATGTCGTTTTTATGACTTGTTGTGCCTTATTATACTATGACGTTTTTATGCCTTTATATACTAAGACTTTTTATGCCTTACTATACTATGTCGTTTTGATGACTTGTTATGCCTTACTATACTAGTACATTCATATGTCTTAAAATATTGTGTCGTTTTTATGACTTTATGCCTTTCTACACTGACGTTTATATGACTTACTATACTGTCATTTTTTTTACTTTTAATTCCTGACTATACTATCACGTTTTTATCACTTTATGCCTTACTATATTATGCCCTTTTATGACTTACTATACTATATCGTTTTTATGATGTTTTTATGCCTTACTATACTATGACATTTTATGCCTTACTATACTATGTCGTTTTTATGACTTTTTATGCCTTACTATACTATGTCATTTTAATGACTTTTTATGCCTTACTCTACTATGTCATTTTATGACTTTTTATGCCTTACTTTACGATGTCGTTTTTATGACATTTTATGCCTTACTATACTATGTCATTTTATGACTTTTTATGCCTTACTATAGTATGACTTTTTATACCTTACTATACTATGTCGTTTTTATGACTTTTCATGCCTTACTATACTATGTCATTTTTATGACTTTTCATGCCTTACTATACTATGACTTTTTATGCCTTACTATACTGACATTTTTGTGACTTTTTATGCCCTACTATACTATGACATTTTATGCCTTACTGTACTATGTTGTTTTTATGACTTTTTATGCCCTACTATACTATGTCATTTTTATGACTTTTTATGCCTTACTATACTATGACTTTTTATGACTTTTTATGCCTATGACCTTTTTATGACTTTTTATGCTTAGGACGTTTTAATGACTTTTTATGCCTTACTATACTATGACTTTTTATGCCTTACTATACTACGATGTTTTTATGACTTTTTATGCCCTACTATACTATTACATTTTATGCCTTACTATACTATGTCGTTTTTATGACTTTTTATACCTTACTATACTATGACTTTTTATGCCTTACTATACTATGTCATTTTTATGATTTTTTATGCCTTACTATAGTATGCCTTTTTATGCGTTACTATACTATGACTTTTTATGCCTTACTAAAGTATGACTTTTTATGACTTACTATACTATGTCGTTTTTATGACTTTTCATGCCTTACTATACTATGACTTTTTATGCCTTTCTATACTTTGTCATTTTTATAACTTTTTATGCCTTACTATAGAATGATTTTTTATCCCTTACTGTACTATTACGTTTTTATGAGTTTTTATGCCTTACTAAAGTATGACTTTTTATGACTTACTATACTATGTCGTTTTTATGACTTTTCATGCCTTACTATACTATGACGTTTTTATGACTTTTTATGCCTTACTATAAAATGACTTTTTATGCCTTACTATACTTTGTCGTTTTTATGACTTTTTATGCCTTATTATAGTATGACTTTTTATGACTTAATATACTATGACTTTTTATGACTTACTATACCTTGACATTTTTATGACTTTTTATGCCCTACTATACTATGACCTTTTATGACTTACTATACTATGTCATTTTTATGACTTTTTATGCCTCACTAAAGTATGACTTTTTATGACTTACTATACTATGACTTTTTATGACTTACTATACCTTGACATTTTTATGACTTTTTATGCCCTACTATACTATGACTTTTTATGCCTTACTATACTATGTCATTTTTATGACTTTTTACGCCTTACTATACCTTGACGTTTTTATGACTTTTTATGCCCTACTATACTATGAAATTTTATGCCTTACTATACTATGTCATTTTATGACTTTTTATGTCTTACTAAAGTATGACTTTTTATGCCCTACTATACTATGACATTTTATGCCTTACTATACTATGTCATTTTATGACTTTTTATGCCTTACTAAAGTATGACTTTTTATACCTTACTATACTATGTCGTTTTTATGACTTTTCATGCCTTACTATACTATGTCATTTTTATGACTTTTCATGCCTTACTATACTATGACTTTTTATGCCTTACTATACTGACATTTTTGTGACTTTTTATGCCCTACTATACTATGACATTTTATGCCTTACTGTACTATGTTGTTTTTATGACTTTTTATGCCCTACTATACTATGTCATTTTTATGACTTTTTATGCCTTACTATACTATGACTTTTTATGGCCATACTATAGTATGACGTTTTCTGACTTACTATACTACGTCGTTTTTATGACTTTTTATGTCTTACTATACTATGACTTTTTTTTGCCTTACTATACTATGTTGTTTTTATGACTTTTTATGCCCTACTATACTATGTCATTTTTATTACTTTTTATGCCTTACTATACTATGAGTTTTTATGCCTTACCATACTATGACTTTTTATGCCTCACTATACCATGACTTTTTATGACTTTTTATGCCTTACTATACCATGACTTTTTATGCCTTACTATAGTATGCCTTTTATGCCTTACTATACTATGTTGTTTTTATGACTTTTCATGCCTTGTTATACTGTCATTTTTATGACTTTTTATGCCTTACTATACTATGACTTTTTATGCCTTTCTATAGTATGACTTTTTGTGCCTTAATATACTATGTCGTTTTTATGACTTTTTGTGCCTTACTATACTATCACATTTTATGCCTTACTATACTATGTTGTTTTTATGACTTTTCATGCCTTGTTATACTGTCATTTTTATGACTTTTTATGCCTTACTATACTATGACTTTTTATGCCTTTCTATAGTATGACTTTTTGTGCCTTAATATACTATGTCGTTTTTATGACTTTTTGTGCCTTACCATACTATGTTGTTTTTATGACTTTTTAATGCCTTACTATACTATCACATTTTATGCCTTACTATACGATGTTGTTTTTATGACTTTTTAATGCCTTACTAAAGTATGACTTTTTATGAGTTAATATACTATGACTTTTACTATACTATCACATTTTATGCCTTACCATACTATGTTGTTTTTATGACTTTTTAATGCCTTACTATACTATCACATTTTATGCCTTACTATACGATGTTGTTTTTATGACTTTTTAATGCCTTACTAAAGTATGACTTTTTATGAGTTAATATACTATGACTTTTTATGACTTAGTATACCTTGACATTTATATGACTTTTTATGCCCTACTATACTATGACCTTTTATGACTTTTTATGCCTTACTATACTATCACATTTTATGCCTTACTATACTATGTTGTTTTTATGACTTTTTAATGCCTTACTAAAGTATGACTTTTTATGCCTTAATATACTATGTCGTTTTTATGACTTTTTATGCCTTACTATACTATGTCGTTTTTATGACTTTTTATGCCTTACTATACTATGTCGTTTTTATGACTTTTTATGCCTTATTATACTATGACTTTTTATGCCTTACTATATTATGACTTTTTATGACTTTTTATGCCTGACGTTTTTATGACTTTTTATGCCTTACTATACTACGATGTTTTTATGACTTTTTATGCCTTACTATACTATGTCGTTTTTATGACTTTTTATGCCTTACTATACTATGATATTTTATGCCTTACTATATTATGACTTTTTATGACTTTTTATGCCTTACTATACTATGTCGTTTTTATGACTTTTTATGCCTTACTATACTATGACTTTTTATGCCTTACTATATTATGACTTTTTATGACTTTTTATGCCTATGACGTTTTTATGACTTTTTATGCCTTACTATATTATAACTGTTTATGACTTTTTATGCCTTACGATACTATGACTTTTTATTACTTTTTATGCCTATGACGTTTTTGTGACTTTTTATGCCTTACTATTCTATGTCGTTTTTATGACTTTTTATGCCTTACTATACTATGTCATTTTTATGACTTTTTATGCCTTGTTATACTGTCATTTTTATGACTTTTTATGCCTTACTATACTATGACTTTTTATGCCTTTCTATAGTATGACTTTTTGTGCCTTAATATACTTTGTCGTTTTTATGACTTTTTATGCCTTACTATACCTTGACGTTTTCATCATTTTTAATGCTGTACTATACTATGACAACTTATGCCTTACTATACTATGTAATTTTATGACTTTTTATGCCTTACTATACTATGTCGTTTTTAAAACCTTTTATGCTTTACTATACGATGAAGTTTTTATTACTTTTTATGCCTTACTATACTATGTCGTTTTTATGACTTTTTATGCTTAGCTATA
>NW_019184654.1:0-320 GCF_002260705.1 Seriola dumerili
CTGAAGATCGCATCCAGCGTCTGTTTAGTCTGCACTGGTTCCCCCCAGGGATGTGTGATCTCCCCACTGCTCTTCTCTCTACTAATCACTCTATGCCAATTTTAACAGATGATAGTAGAAATATTTGACACACAGACAAACCAGAGTTGATGCTGAGCCAAGCTTTAATCAGAAAAAACAAAACATCTCAGAAGCGTAAAGTAACAGGGTAATAATGATAAAAACACAAATGCATTTGAGAATTTAAGAAAATGAAATGATCTTGAAAAACATTTTTAGTAGAAAAACTTCTTTATCCTCAGCAAATTAAAGGTAAGAAA
>NW_019184655.1:0-103 GCF_002260705.1 Seriola dumerili
ACAACAACAAACTCAAATAAATCACTTCCTGTTTTTCAATAAACTTGAAATCTAACAATTAATGATATTTTTCAAAATAATTCCCTTTCTTAAATATATATAT
>NW_019184656.1:0-124 GCF_002260705.1 Seriola dumerili
TTAGAAGAGGGCAGCAGAGAAATCCTGTCACCACCACTTTCTGGCGACTGTCCACACCAGAAAACACAGCGCTGGTTATTTGTTTGAGATTTTCAGATGATCTTTGTTTAACAATAAACGTACA
>NW_019184657.1:0-148 GCF_002260705.1 Seriola dumerili
TTAAGGTACAGAGGTTGAAAAAGTTGATTATATTATCTGGTGATGAAATCAATGTTGTAAATGCTCGGTCTAAAACCCTGTTTACCTCCGATAACTGATGTATCGGAGGTGTATAACTTAATATAGCACAAGTGCCACATAACCTCAG
>NW_019184658.1:0-120 GCF_002260705.1 Seriola dumerili
CTTGTTTCTGCTGAGAAAGAGTAAATGTGGGATTTGGATGATTTGTCACACCGCTAGAAAACATTTCACAATCTTAGTAGTAGTATACTGCATACTTCTTTTGCAGGTATGGGCTGTTTT
>NW_019184659.1:0-198 GCF_002260705.1 Seriola dumerili
TGTAAAGCCCTCTGAGGCAAAGGATTTAAGAATGTAGGCTATGCAAACATATTTAATTTGATTTTTTATCTTGTCTCCTCAGTAAAACTGGTTGAAGAGTTTAGGGGCCATGTAGAAGGCGCAAACCCAGGCAGGAAAACACGTGAAAATGCAAAGCAGCGAGCCACTCATGTGATCCAGTTTCTGGAATACATGGCA
>NW_019184660.1:0-103 GCF_002260705.1 Seriola dumerili
TCGCCTCTTGCTGCTGTGGAGGGAAACGGTTACCTGAAGTCTTTAAGATTTGCTGCATTGATTTAGAAACTTAAGAACTGTTGTGGTGTCCGGGTTTGGAGGT
>NW_019184661.1:0-114 GCF_002260705.1 Seriola dumerili
CACCCTCTGCTTGCAGGATGTTGAGATGGAGAAAAAGACATTGAGAAAGAAAGAATAAGAAATAATAATAAAAAAAAGAAATAAAAGAACAGGTGCATGCAAGAGTTTGAGAGC
>NW_019184662.1:0-153 GCF_002260705.1 Seriola dumerili
GAGAAGGAATGAATCAGTTAGAGCTTCAATTATTATTAAATTAATCGATTAGTCAATCAAAACAGAATTAACTGCCCACTATTTTTAATAATTGTTGTTAATCAATCAATTTTCTTGGTTCTCTAATGTGAGAATGTGTGGTCCTTTTCTTGG
>NW_019184663.1:0-121 GCF_002260705.1 Seriola dumerili
CCCTCCACCCACCTCCCCTGCCCAGCTTTGGGAATGTGGGTTTTCCAGCGTTGACTGTTAAAGCCAGTTGTGATGTGTTCCATAGACAAACAGGCAACCAGCGCTGCCCCCAGACAACCCC
>NW_019184664.1:0-1078 GCF_002260705.1 Seriola dumerili
AACAGCTGATCTGCGGAGTAATACAGTGCACTTGTGTGTGTAGTAATATGGTAGTTCAGCGGTTCACAAACTGTTGTTCCAAAGAAAAGGGCATTTTGATGACAGATAAAGCGGCAAAATTAATCAAAATAAAGTGTACAATTAAACTGTTTTTTAAAGTGGCTTTTTGCAGATGGCCCCATCCACAGCAGCACATCACTCAACTTCTCTCCCGGTTGCTTCTGTTTTACTGGGAGCGCACTGATCGGATCTATTGCAGGTAATACACTGCGTCACTCAACCCCACGTCAAATAACCCAAAATATCTCTTTGACAATCTCGGCCATGTAATCTGAGGTCAAGCCACTAAGAGAAACCATCTGTCATCATGTTTGCATTGTCAACTTTCCATCTGGCAGTCAACAGACTCGAGCCGTAGAAAGAAATGTATTGACTTTGCGACACTAAAAAGCACCGAGACAGAATGGGTGCACGTTCACTGCACTGTGCAAGCATCCAGATGGCCTGTGAAGTGCTGGTGTGTGGTTGACATATACTGTATGTAGTTTGTATTGACTGACCTCCTTTCTCTCTGTACATGAAATGTGTCCTCCTTAGTCAATGTTTACAGAGAGTGTGTGTGAGAGAGGGGGAGGAGAGAGAATGTGTTGTGGTACAGACAATAAAAAACCCTTTATATTGTCAGAACACATAACATTTCTATTGAGCAGGTGTGAAATGTGAAGTTCACAAGTTCAAGCACCTTTTTTATTTTGTTTTTGCACAAGAAAAGATGAAAGATGGGACATCATCATCGTCATACACAGGATTTTTGCATCTTTGAGTATTAATGTCGAGAAATATTTTAGTCTATTAACAAAAAGAAAAGAATAAACTTTCACATCACTCAGGTGGAGAGCGACTAAAAAAAGTGTAATGAAGGGAACTGGATGCAATCCTTTTTGCACAGCAGACATTTTACCTTGTCAGTGGAGCCCTTTGTGAAAGGTAGAATTATTTCAACTAGCTTTTTAGTAACCTGCACAGTCAAAGCCAGAGGGAAAGAGTGAAGGCCACAGCGTCGCTGAACAATGATTGA
>NW_019184665.1:0-106 GCF_002260705.1 Seriola dumerili
AAGCAGACAGATGTGCGCACCTCTGGTTTTTCCCTCCACGCCCCGTTTTCTGTTCGTCCGTTTTTTCTGAAACTGTCACAGGTACGAAAAGTTTCTGCGTTTGTTT
>NW_019184666.1:0-100 GCF_002260705.1 Seriola dumerili
TGATTAAGATATTATGGTCATTCATATCATGGTCAATCAGAGTCTGGCCCCTCCCCTTAGACCAGGGGTGGGCAATTGATTTTTACCAGGGGCCACATGA
>NW_019184667.1:0-124 GCF_002260705.1 Seriola dumerili
GAGAAGTCTTCGGTTGACTGTTCAGTTATAAGGTTTAAAAGATGTTTTAAATCTTCCTCTGCAGAGCCAGGAGTAAAACTCTGATGGTTGTGGGTTTAAAACTTGATATGAGTTTATAGGTTCA
>NW_019184668.1:0-247 GCF_002260705.1 Seriola dumerili
CAGTTTGTTGGGCTTTACCACAGTGACCATGCTGTTCACCCAGTCTGTGGGCTCAGTCTGCTTTACGATAACTCCAAGATCCTCCATCCTATCCAGTTCTGCATTTATTCTGTCTTTCAGTGCTATTGGCACTTTCCTTGGTGGGTCAATGACTGGAGTGACATCTGGATTGAGCTGGATGTGGTGAAGTCCTGGCACGCACCCTAAACCAGTGAACACATCTTCATATTCGCTCAGAATGTCAGTA
>NW_019184669.1:0-117 GCF_002260705.1 Seriola dumerili
ACACCGTGGAGGGAAGCGTGGATCCAGTCCAGCAACAGCAACAACAGCAGCAGCAGCAGCAGCAGGAGGAGGAGGAGAGTGAGAGTGAGAGGAAGAGGAAGAGGAAGAGGAAGAGGA
>NW_019184670.1:0-323 GCF_002260705.1 Seriola dumerili
TGGAGCTCGGAGAGAAGAACACTCTGATCTGTCATGTGACTGGGTTCTACCCTGCTCCTGTCCAAGTCCACTGGACCAAGAACGGAGAGAACGTGACTGAAGGAGCGAGTCTCAACGTTCCCTATCCCAACAAAGACGGTTCCTTCACCCAGATGTCCAGACTGGACTTCACCCCACAGCTGGGAGACATGTACAGCTGCACAGTGACTCATCCAGCTCTGAACCAACCACTGACCAGAATCTGGGGTGAGACGCTTCATTTAAAGAGACGAGGGACTGATGTTCTGTGTCTGTGTCCAGATGTGGAGCTGAAGTTAATGTCT
>NW_019184671.1:0-1168 GCF_002260705.1 Seriola dumerili
TGTGTGTGTGTGTGTGTGTGTGTGTATGTGTGTGTTGCACATGTTTTGCTGTTTGCAGTTGTTTATTTCTGGGAGATGCCAGATATTATAATACTAATTCACCATGAGTCGCACTAATACTGAACTATCACAAAAAATAGTGTCTGTGGAAATGTCCTGGATGTTTACTTGATGTTTACCCTACAATCACGCAGAGCATTGAGACCCTTCAAATCCTCACTGATTCAGTTCTTTCTCAGATTTCAGTTGTAGTTCTAGAATGTGCACATTAATAAAATCATTGCCACATTCATTTTGAATCGTTAAGATAAAACACAATCAAAAACACATGTAGGGATGTCCCGATCCGGATCTGATCAGCAATCACCCCGATCCCCTCAGCCAGATCATTTACATCAGCTGTTGTAAACTGAGCACACTGTGCGACAGAAAGCAAATGTGCCACATAACGCAAATGCGCAAGTAACTTAGCATTAGCAACTCTGTGGCTAAAATGTCAGCAGTGTGAAAATATTTTAAACTAGAAAGCGAAAACAGTCCAACAGCCACTTGCTACCGCCTCATGAAACGATCGTATTGCAACAGAGCTGCGTTCAATACTACCAATTTGATACGAGATCTAAAAACTAAAAATGCAACGGAATGCAGCAAGTTCACTAAAGCAACACAGGAAAAGGCTGCTGCGCCCAAGCAACAAACTAAAAGATTACAGAGAAGGTGGTTGAATTCATGGCTTTGGACAACCAGGCCATCTCCGTGGTAGAGAATGCAGGGATGCACGTCTTTTGCAGCTTTTGGATCCACGGTATGCCCTGCCGTCTCGACACGACATTTCAGAGAGCACCTTACCGGAGCTGTACAGCAAGGTTCGTGACAACATACGAGGTGATCTAAAACATGATGTGACTGCTGTTAGTCTCACAACAGACATTTGGAGCGCTGACGTTTGCCCCATGTCATTGTTTAGCCTCACTGCACACTGTGCTGATTCCTCCACTTTCAAGTTTAGCGTGCAGTATTGCATGCACAGCAGTTTCGTGGGTCTCATACAGCAGAGCATATGAAACAGGATTGGTGATTTGTTTTTGTGACTGGATATTACATTTAAATTAAGCGATTACACCATTCTAAGTAGAATTTTGATTTTATATGTGAGTTTTACAACAAT
>NW_019184672.1:0-126 GCF_002260705.1 Seriola dumerili
TGATGATTTCAGTGTTATGGAGACTGGTGCTACCCCTTTGATTAATCCCACATCTGCTGTCCCTTGTGACCATGATTTGGATGGAACTTCTTTTAACAGCTGTTCTTCCTTTTCTGTTAACACATA
>NW_019184673.1:0-121 GCF_002260705.1 Seriola dumerili
AAAACAGTTTTGCTGGTTAGAGAAGCTATAAAACTGACCTTCCTTTGAGCTAGTTGAGAATCTGGAGCATCACATTTGTGGGTTCGATTAAACTCTCAAAATGGTCAGAAAAAGAGAACTT
>NW_019184674.1:0-229 GCF_002260705.1 Seriola dumerili
ATAGTATACTTTGTCGTTTTCCTGTATTATGACATTTCTGTGGCGTGCATTGCCAAATATCAATGTTGGGGTAATGTTGGTACAATGGTTGTGACTGTCACCTTTCAATGAGGGGGTCGTGGGTTCAAATCCCATAAGGCCCTATACTAGAATCTTCAATTTTTTACAGCACACTATAATATGACATTTGTCCGCATTTTTATGCCTTACTATACTATGTAGTTGCATG
>NW_019184675.1:0-118 GCF_002260705.1 Seriola dumerili
AAAAAAAAGCAGCTAATGAGGCAGAGTTTCATTGCATAAATTTTTTTACAGCTGTTTTGGTCAAGTCCTAACTGACCTAATTTGTGTGTAAATTGGAGCTCCCAGTTTGAGTCCACGA
>NW_019184676.1:0-106 GCF_002260705.1 Seriola dumerili
TACTATACTATGACATTTTTATGAAATTTTTTTGCCTTATTATACTATGACGTGTTTGACATTTTTTTACCTTACTATACTATGACATTTTATGACATTTTTATGC
>NW_019184677.1:0-102 GCF_002260705.1 Seriola dumerili
ACACACACACACACACATGCACACACACACCCACACACATGCACACACACACGCACACACATACATGCACACACACACGCACGCACGCACACACACACACAC
>NW_019184678.1:0-100 GCF_002260705.1 Seriola dumerili
CTATCAGTGCTTGTCGCATACGGCGTATATGATGTCAACAAACTTGACAGCGTAACTCACCTGACTGACAACTGAAGTGAAGTTGTGTTGCTTAAAGGTT
>NW_019184679.1:0-105 GCF_002260705.1 Seriola dumerili
ATTTTTATGACTTTTTATGCCTCACTATGCTATGACCTTCTGATATCTTTTCATGCCTTACTATATACGTTTTTGTGACTTTTTATGCCTTACTGTACTATGACG
>NW_019184680.1:0-129 GCF_002260705.1 Seriola dumerili
GATTCAGGGGAATTCTCTGTTTTATAATATAGTTTTAACGTGTTTTAAAACTGACTATAAACAATTAAATTCAATGAATAATTATCTTAGAAAGAGGAAATGTTGTGTTAGAATAAACAAGCATCAGCC
>NW_019184681.1:0-237 GCF_002260705.1 Seriola dumerili
TAGAAAGGCCTTAAAAGTGAAAAAAAACAACATAGTATAATGTTGGAAAAATGTGAATAAATGACATAGTATAGTATGGCAAAAAAAGTGAAAAAACGACATAGCATAATAAGGCATAAAAACATCAAAAACATCATAATATAGTAAGCTATAAACATGTCATAGTATAGAAAGGCCTTAAAAGTGAAAAAAAACAACATAGTATATTGTGGGAAAAATGTGAAAAAACAACATAGT
>NW_019184681.1:267-545 GCF_002260705.1 Seriola dumerili
AAAAAAAGTGAAAAAACAACATAGTATATTGTGGGAAAAATGTGAAAAAACGACATAGTATAGTATGGCAAAAAAAGTGAAAAAATGACATAGCATAATGAAGCATAAAAACATCAATAACGTCATAGTATAGTAAGCTATGAAGATGTCATTGTATAGAAAGGCCTTAAAAGTGAATAAAACAACAACATGACAACAAAAACGAAAGAAAAAATCACAATATATTAATGTATGAACATATAGTATAGTAAGGTTTTAAAAGTGAAAAAGAAAAACAC
>NW_019184682.1:0-334 GCF_002260705.1 Seriola dumerili
CTGGACTAGATATGAAGTTGCAGATATGGTCCAAGCCTAGTTGTGATTTCATCATATGGATCATGGGACTCTCTGTAATTCAAATAAACTTCAAGTTTTCGAAATGTATCTGCTTTATTTTATTGTAAGAGCTGAAATTAATGCAAATCCAGTTTGATTGAACTGTTGATTTATATATGTTTGTCCCTTTGTTAACACATTAACATTCAAAGTGTTGCACACATATGAAGTGCTATATTTAATACTCAGCACATTGAGAATTGTTGATGAGATGCTTTTGGTTCAGTAAACTAGAAACTGTTTGGTCAAATGAAATGAAGTAGGAACTTTCACT
>NW_019184683.1:0-126 GCF_002260705.1 Seriola dumerili
TTATACAGTCTGGTTATATTAGTTGATTAACAGCCATTAAAGGTATCCATCACATGTAAAAAGCACCAATGCGGCAGAATTAACACAGCACATTCTACTTCATGTGGAGCGCTAAAATTAACCATG
>NW_019184684.1:0-153 GCF_002260705.1 Seriola dumerili
CAGTAAATCAACTTTCTCCTAGATCTCTAACTGATGATGCTCATTAGGAAGTGTACTTACAGCTGGGGATATAGTTTCTTGTTGAAGACAGTAAACTTGACATGGAATATCCTCGACCTATAACAATAAAACATAATTAACTGAAAACACCTT
>NW_019184685.1:0-426 GCF_002260705.1 Seriola dumerili
CTTCACAAAGCTGCTGAGACCAACTTTTACTAAGGAAAAAATGAAAACTCCTGAGCTATGAGTGCAACTCTGTTGATATGGTTGACATCAATTCTCATGTAAGATCTCGCTTGCAAGAGCCACAGCGATTGGTTGATGAAAGACTGGTCTGTGCCAGTGAAAACACACGCAACATCCTGCAGTAATAATAAAAAAACTCGGCGAAAACACATACAAATGAAATTGTAACGGATAGGGTGCGGTTTACAAAAGTAGTGCATACTCCAAAATGCATCTGTATTAAAAGGTTTGGGTCAACCAGGGAGAATTTAGTTTTACTATAAAAACTTACATTCAATTCACTCAATAGAACAAACTTAAACTTGCAATAACTTTTACCTGCGTTCCACATTTATTGTTTGGTGAATAGATCGGCTTACAGACAGC
>NW_019184686.1:0-107 GCF_002260705.1 Seriola dumerili
TGGGGTTGGGGTTGGGGTTCTGGGTTTTGGGTTCAATTGTGTTGCACTGGCCTACTGATCTAAGCGGATGGATGGTGGAATGGAAAGCACAGTGGTCTCTCCCACCG
>NW_019184687.1:0-103 GCF_002260705.1 Seriola dumerili
TTTGGGTCCTGACTGGGGACATCATTCCTATCTCCCTTTGTCCTGTCCCCCTGTCTAATAAAAGCTTAACATTCATTCCAAATAATAATAATAATAATAATAA
>NW_019184688.1:0-107 GCF_002260705.1 Seriola dumerili
TTTATTGCTTGATTAGATGTAAAGTTGTAAGATAGTTGTAAGATATTTAAAAAAGGCTTTTGAAAGTCATCAGGTGTATCCAAGGCAACGTGTTGGCCATGGAGAGT
>NW_019184689.1:0-118 GCF_002260705.1 Seriola dumerili
ACTGATCCTGATTCAGATTCAGAATAAAGTTGTTCCTTTTGTTCAGACTTCATTTCAGGCCAGAAATAGATTTGTCTTTGGGAGCTAAGATGGTGCAGCAGATAACTGCAATAACAAC
>NW_019184690.1:0-128 GCF_002260705.1 Seriola dumerili
TCCCTCTCTGAACCACTTCAGCCTCTCTGCGTCCTCAGGTAGGGCCAGCAGCAACTTGGCTTCCTCTGCACTCAGTGCCATCATGATACTCAAGTCTATCTCATAATTTAACGATGTATGTGAGTTGA
>NW_019184691.1:0-115 GCF_002260705.1 Seriola dumerili
ACACACACACAGACACACACAGACACACTCACACACACATGTGCATAGCGTGCAAAGCTAGCTTCCCCAACACTGCGAGCATGTTAGCATGTTGACTTTAGAATGGTTACCATAA
>NW_019184692.1:0-114 GCF_002260705.1 Seriola dumerili
AGATGCAAAAATCCAGCCTTGAAATACTGGCTTGCTCAGTAGTATGTGGTTCGGACTACCTATGTAAGACAAATGTGGTAATTAAATTAATGTTTTTGGTGACCTAACAAACAC
>NW_019184693.1:0-314 GCF_002260705.1 Seriola dumerili
TTTCTGCTGAATAAAAATGACTAGCCACAGAACTTGACAGCTCAGGTCTGGTCTCTGGTCTTTAAGGGGTTAAATTTTAGTTCAGTTTTGAGGTTAAGTTTTTTAGATAGAAAAATTAGATCAGACTGGGAAAGTTACTGCACTTTAAAACCAAGGAAATCTCTATTCAACCCAACAGGAGGAGTAGGTGCTCCAGTTCTGGAGAGGTTTATCCTCTGGAGTCTATTGCAGTTTACCAGTCTTGCAGTTCTGCCCTGGGCTGCCTGCTCTACCTGCCTGACGTCCTTTTGTGCAGCATAATCAAGGGTTTATCT
>NW_019184694.1:0-117 GCF_002260705.1 Seriola dumerili
CGGGCTAGCCGCAAAAGTTGTGTGCTGCAAATGACCAGAAGATGATCCAGTGCCAGGTCAGTCACTGAGTTATACACAAGAGAACATCTTTGATAAAGGCCCTATTCAAACATGGAT
>NW_019184695.1:0-152 GCF_002260705.1 Seriola dumerili
ATTGTGGAAATCAGACTCACCTCTCCTATTTGAGAGCTGGTTGAAAGAACCAGTGGGTGTCCTGCATGTAGAGAGGCTGAGGTGTGAACTGTCTGGCAATCCTGGGAAGTACGTTAGCACATAGAACCTGGTGCAACAGCAAATCAAGAACC
>NW_019184696.1:0-121 GCF_002260705.1 Seriola dumerili
GCCTTACTATACGATGACATTTTTATGACTTTTCATGCCATACTGTATTATGACTTTTTATGTCTTACTATACGATAGAGTTTTTATGACTTTTTATGCCTTACTGTACGATGACATTTTT
>NW_019184697.1:0-290 GCF_002260705.1 Seriola dumerili
AGATTTAATATCACATCAGGTCTCAGTGATAAACATCCTGTCTCTGAAAAATAAAAGCTCAGCAGTGACTGAAAACCACACAATCTCATTTAATACAAATATATGTCCGGACTCTGGTCCAGACTCTGGTTCAGTCTTAGGTTCAGACTCTGATCCAGACTCTGGTCCGGACTCTGGTCCGGACTCTGGTCCGGACTCTGATCCAGACTCTGGTTCGGACTCTGGTCCGGACTCTGGTTCGGACTCTGGTCCGGACTCTGGTCCGGACTCTGGTCCAGACTCTGGTTCAG
>NW_019184698.1:0-172 GCF_002260705.1 Seriola dumerili
AAAACTGCTGATGGATGAATCAACCAGATGAGAAAGGTTGTGTTATTTAAGCTACAAGAAAAAACCCGTCCCTCAGTAGGTGACTGGATGTTTCAGAGGTGCACTGTTCAAACTTTAGGGAAACCACCTACCACCCCCATGATCCTGCTCAGCACACGCTGCTGAATTCATT
>NW_019184699.1:0-232 GCF_002260705.1 Seriola dumerili
CTCCAGAGGGGCGACGCCATCCTCCGGCTCGACCTCTGGGTCGCCGCACTGAACTGCCAAGCCTGTCCATGGGGCCTCCGGGCCGTCCCCCTGATTTGCCATGTATTTCCACTGAGCATCAGAAGATGCTTGGCCCTGGATCCCTCCTCCCGCCCAAGTTGTGTTTTAGTTGAGGGTCGTCTGGGATTCGACCCTTAAGGAGGGCGTTCTGTCATGTTTTGTTATGGCAGAC
>NW_019184700.1:0-375 GCF_002260705.1 Seriola dumerili
CACATTGACATCTACCTTTATACTATATGGGACCTTTAAAAAACAGGGTCTTAGGTTTGATGTCGGTGATAAGTAAGGCGCTTTCCGCTATGTTAACATGAGTAGAAATCATCAGGGGGAGATATGTAGTAGTCGTAGCTGGTGCTTTTGTTGAAACTAAATCAACAGGGTCAAGATGGAGAATAGGCACAAAACATTTCTTAGCCTCATCCATCATCTAATCAGCCAGACAGATGCCCGTCACTCACTGTCTCAAGGCTCAACTTTCATTTTCAGCATCATCATCATCATGAGATGCTGCCTATTAAAGCCTCTGGCGTGTCTGGAAACAGAAGCAAAGAGCGAAACGTTGAATTTCTGTAATTTTTTTTTTTT
>NW_019184701.1:0-102 GCF_002260705.1 Seriola dumerili
AAAAGTCCATTGAAACAAATAAAATGTCATTATTAAAATGAAAAGCTATTTATTCATTTATTTATTTATTTATTTATTTATTTATTCATTCAGTCATTCATT
>NW_019184702.1:0-212 GCF_002260705.1 Seriola dumerili
CACACACACACACACACACACACACACACACACTGCTCGGCTGTAATTTAAGGTTCACTCACTCTGACATGTTGACACAAATTCTTGTTCAAAGTTTCTCGTCGTCGTTGGCTTGAACCAGTTTTGAAATTTGAACATCTCTGATGAATAATATGACGCTAACAGCTGCTTCAGTCTTGAGCTGAGATCATTTCATCATCAGATGTTCAGGA
>NW_019184703.1:0-109 GCF_002260705.1 Seriola dumerili
AAAGAAGAAAGAGAAAACAAACAAACATGTTTTCTCTTTCTCTTTTCCTTTTTTTTTTTTTTTTTCTTCTTTTCCCCTCCACTTCAGAAAACAGGTACTTGGGATAGGG
>NW_019184704.1:0-147 GCF_002260705.1 Seriola dumerili
AGTTCACCTCTTTCTCTCAGGAAACGAAGAGCGTCCATGAAGCCGTTGTGACAGATCTCAGCCAGTTTCTGTCAAGAACAACGTAAATCATCAAGGATTGTTTGCTCGTCTTTTACGCTCCAGAGAACTGCTTACACATCTCAAGAT
>NW_019184705.1:0-260 GCF_002260705.1 Seriola dumerili
GTGTGAGTTCACAGGAATCTGATGGAGAGAACAAGACACCAAACAGCTGCAGTTATTGATCTATCATCTGACATGACTCAGGACATCAGTGATCTGAATGAGTGTTTTCATGAATCAAATTAAAAACACACTTACACTTCTTCAGACCTGGTCTCAACCACTGGACTCCACCAGGCTCAAGCCTGAAAGGGGCAGGGGCACACAAGCTTTCAGTCTCTTTCTGAGCAGCACAAACAAATGTCACAGCAAATAAGATGAGG
>NW_019184706.1:0-109 GCF_002260705.1 Seriola dumerili
GTGCGTGCGTGCGTGTGTGATGTGTGCGTGCGTGCGTGCGTGCGTGCGTGCAATGTGTGTGTGCGTGCGATGTGCGTGTGTGTGGTGTGTGCGTTCGTGCGTGCGTGTG
>NW_019184707.1:0-101 GCF_002260705.1 Seriola dumerili
GCATAAAAAGTCATGAAAAAGTCAAATGAAAAGTCATGATAGTGTCATAGTATATTAAGGTTTAAATAAGTCACAGTATAGTAAGGCATAAAAATGTCATA
>NW_019184708.1:0-125 GCF_002260705.1 Seriola dumerili
ACATTTTTATAGAGGAGAGTTTGACCATGGCCAAACCCTCAGAGGGGCACCCTGCCCATATTTGACCGTTTCTCAAAGAAATGATAAAGGAAGACGATGATAAAGACATTCTGCAGTTTGTTTAA
>NW_019184709.1:0-145 GCF_002260705.1 Seriola dumerili
AAGAATAACAGCAGAGCGGGGCAAACTTAAGTCTCAAATCACAGCAGTTCAGTTAAAGCTACATGACAAAAACAGCTCTTAGTTTTCACCAATCATTCAAGGTCCGGGGACAAGCTCCTGTTGCTTTACATCACACTGCTAATTA
>NW_019184710.1:0-109 GCF_002260705.1 Seriola dumerili
GGCTCTAAGGCTGTGACACACAAGGAGGGAAACGCAGACTGAGATGAAAACAAGGATACATTTATTTAACAAAGACAAAATCAACACATGAGCAACGCAAAAGGCGATG
>NW_019184711.1:0-1561 GCF_002260705.1 Seriola dumerili
GACTTTGTAGAAATTGGCTGATGTGAGTCGTGATCAGAGCGCAGGAGATAATGTCTGATAGGAGTTTAAGGAGGGAATGGATTCTGTTCTGTTCTTCACTCACCTACCTGACAGCTGATACCTCTCACCTGCTTCTCTCTGCAGGTCACACAGCTAGAGACGAAGAGGATGGAGGAAACAAAACTCTTCCTATTGTTGTGTCTGTTGGTTTGCTTGTTGGTTTGCTTGTTGGTTTTATGATCTGTAGAAAACGTAGAGGTTCATACCAACCTCCTGCTGATGAAACTGAAATGAAACACTGATAAGGAAACATTTCACATACACTTTTATTGGTTGTTACACAGAGTTCATGGTCTGTTTTTGTCCTGCCTCCCCCCCTCCGTGAGTTGCCACCTTATCGTGGTGGAGGGGTTTGTGAGCTCAGAGGATCCTGGGAGCTGTGTTGTCTGGAGCATTCAGCTCCTGGTAGGGTCTCCCACGGCAAACTGGTCCCAGGTGATGAGCCAGACAAAGAGCAATTCAAAAATGTGTAGTAACTAATGCACTTTTAATAAGTGGGTTTTTTTTACACTTTTTGTCACCACATTTTGTGATGACATACAAATCACAATGTCACCGCATGCAGTGGAGAAAGAGTGAGCTGTCAGCCGCCGTGTAAACTGGTAAAACAGATTGTTTGTGTGTCGTTGAGTCGCTTGAATCCGTGCTTGTGTGTTTTTTAAATTTATTTCAGAGCTGCAGCTCACTCTTTCTTCTGAAGGGCGCAGTGTAGCCATGTTGTTTCTGGTTGAACAGCAGTGTGTTGGTGACAGGTGTGTTTACAGCATTCATTATCTATTGATCGGTTCTGAAGCTGACAAATATGCCCCGAAGGTTTTCATATGCCAGTCGATCATTGGGTCTTCTGCGAGTGGAAATGGGGTGTTTTGAGGCAGTGACTGGCCATAACTCATTTTGAGTTAGAGGTGTTTTCACTTCACTTCAACTCTGTCGCAAATCTGACTCACTCTCTACTAGAGTGTATAATGGTTTGCTGCCAATAAGAGCATGTGTCTGATATGTTTCCTTGTAAAAAAAAAAAAAAAATGTAATTACTTGTATGTGAAAACTCCTGCTGGTGTTTCCGGGTGTCAAACTGGGATTTGAGGGAAACTTTCCCTTCAGCAGATGAACATGAAAACAAACTCTGCTCGTACATGATTGTGACTGATGAGGCTCTGTCAAATAACTGGAGGCTTTAACTGGAGTATTGTCAGCTAAATGTTCCTCACAGTAAACATCCTCACTATGTACAACACCTACTTTACTTTGCTGCTTCATTTCCTGGTTAAATCTATCACTATGCTTCATGTTCTATCAGCTGATGAAATGTCATGTATGTTACATGCAAATGAATGAATGTACTCACTTGCTGATTCATTTATAAAAAATTATGTGAAATAGAATACTCTGTTGGAAGCTCTTCTTTGTTGCTTTGACTTCTGAACTCATGTAAACTCAGAAAATAAACATCTCCAGAATGAAATACACACAGATATAAAATAAGAATCAGAAAAGCTTT
>NW_019184712.1:0-126 GCF_002260705.1 Seriola dumerili
ATCTATTCGTGTCTCTGCGTCCTCTCCTCTCCTCTCTGCCATGTGCAAACCTGATGTAAACAGAGCCTGCTTCCTCGTCTCCTTTGTATTTTTCCTTTTGGCGGGCTGCAATACCAACTTTTAGGT
>NW_019184713.1:0-146 GCF_002260705.1 Seriola dumerili
GACTTTACTACATTCAAGTAGCAAATGTTGTGATTGTATTCCCCTGCATTCATTTTAAAGCAATAATTACTTCATAGATTCATTGAATAAAACAAAACATAATCAATAAATGCATCATGTTTCACCCCCACCCCCCTACTTTCACT
>NW_019184714.1:0-281 GCF_002260705.1 Seriola dumerili
GTTTATTTGCTGTAATAGAGGCGAGGCTCAGTGTATTGGAAATGATCCTCCTCCTCCCTGCAGTTTCCAAGCAGCCGGGAAACCAAAGCGACTCAGTAGACTGCAGCTTGGCAATCTGCTGACCAGTGTTGGAAATATGATCACTCAGTCGGTCAGTCAGCCACCCACTCAGTCAGTCAGTCAGTCAGTCAGCTAGTCAGTCAGCAACATTCGCGATTATGGAGCTTGCCCCGGTGTTGCTGTCCAGCCAAAAAGCAGTGAAAGGACTCTGAGACTGAGAG
>NW_019184715.1:0-130 GCF_002260705.1 Seriola dumerili
CGAGCTGATTTCTGCATATTATCCCTCAAAATGTCGACATAATTTTCTTTTTTCATGATGCCATGCACCCGAACAAGGCTCCCTGTGCATGAGGCTGCAAAACAGCCCCACAGCATGATGCTCCCACCAC
>NW_019184716.1:0-542 GCF_002260705.1 Seriola dumerili
CTAATTTCTCTTTGTTCAGATTCTGTCACACCAGCCTGCATTAATGTGACCTACGCTCAAGGGAGAATGTGTTCTTACAAGCAGACATCAGTGAATGAGTCCTGCTCCCTCACATATCCCACAGGTTAAGTTACACAAACATTTACAAACCTCCCACCCTCAGAGCTCTGATCCATTTTTTAAAATAGAGATCTTTTGTACAATCCATTATTTATTTTGTGTTTACACTGTCGATATTTGTGTTTTGTTTTCTCACTTATACTTATTCAGCAACTTATTCAACTGTACAAATCACACTTTGAGAGTTTATATTCAACACTTGATGATACTTGTTTACTAAATGTAACACAGCACACATTAAAAGTGTATTCATCATCTTCCAACAGAAGTACGTCTTCAGAGGAGTTCTATGTCACAGCATACCCTGACCTGTAACACCAGCTGTCCACTGACTGACCCTCAAACTGCCTATATGTGGTACCAGAACAGACAACTGTACAAAAACACTAAGGGACAACAGTTTTCAGTTTCTGGCTCAGCTG
>NW_019184717.1:0-137 GCF_002260705.1 Seriola dumerili
AGTGATACAAAGAAAAAGGAAAGTTTTCACATTGTGCGTTGTACACAGTTATGCTCATGCTTTGTGTGACAGATATTTTTTTAACAAAAATACATGTAAAATTGTGATGTCCCTCCCCTGTAAGTCACTTTGGATAA
>NW_019184718.1:0-530 GCF_002260705.1 Seriola dumerili
TGTGAAAAAGGCTATCATATCGCTTTTATGTAAATCAGGCAAAGACCCCACACTCTGTACCAGGTGTAGACCAATATCATTACTAAAGTCTGATATGAAACTGTTCACCAAAAGTCCAGCTCTTAGATTAGACCCGGTCATACCTAAACTAGTCCATTCAGATCAGACAGGTTTTGTGAAAAACAGATTCTAATTCATGTTTATCGCCTGTTGTCATATCTATAGATGCAGAAAGAGAGAGAGTTTTCTTTTGTTCACATTAAATCAGATGGGATTTGGGAAACAATTTTTAAATATGTTAAGCATTTTATATAACAACCCCTCTGCTCAAGTGTTAACTGGAAGCCACTTTTCATCACAGCTCCCAGTTTGTGGTGGATCTCGTCAAGGATGTCCTCCCCCCCCCCCGCTGTTATTCTCCTTATCATTAGAACCCTTAGCACAGAAAATACGGAAAATCCCACTATCCCAGCCAATCAGAAGAGAGGCTCAGATCCTGCTCTTTTCTGATTGGTTCACTGACCTGTTGT
>NW_019184719.1:0-136 GCF_002260705.1 Seriola dumerili
TTTTCAGTGTTTCAAAGTCAAAACTTTTTAGCGCCAAAACATCTCCATTATCAGAGTTTATATTAAGAAATGATGTCACTTTATTTTCATGATCTGCATTCCTGAGAATATGATATGAAATACGTGCATTATCTCC
>NW_019184720.1:0-103 GCF_002260705.1 Seriola dumerili
ACCTTTGACCTCACTATCAATATTTTCACAGCCAATAGGAAAAAAAAAAAACCCAAAAAGGGTGCAAGAAAGGTGACTGCACCAATAAAAACAATCAGAACCA
>NW_019184721.1:0-111 GCF_002260705.1 Seriola dumerili
TGTCACAAAGATGAGGATAAAACAGCATTTTCAAAAAAATTTTGAAAAGTTGTTGAAGCTTTCTCAGCAGACGCTAGAGATCTTTATTGTTTCCAAGTCTGACAGGGACCT
>NW_019184722.1:0-185 GCF_002260705.1 Seriola dumerili
CACACGTACTTTGCCGCATCATCATTTATGTGCTGTATAATATTGTTAGCATTATAATTATAATCAATGTTATTATTGAGGAATAGAAGCTAATTTTGATGATCAGTGCTAATTGAAATGGTAGCCCACCACTTTTTATTTGCAATCTAATGCTATCTGCTAATGCTAACAAGCTAGCCCCCACC
>NW_019184723.1:0-533 GCF_002260705.1 Seriola dumerili
CTCTCTCTCTCTCTCAGCTGGGGAAGAACATTGAAGCCATCACTCTGATCTATGACTGTGAAGGACTGGGACTCAAACACATCTGGAAACCGGCCATTGAGGCGTACGGAGAGGTGAGTCTCCTCCTCACTCCGGAGCTTCACGTTTCCTCTCATTCATTCGTTCGTCATCCCTCGTTTCCTGTCTGCAGATCCTCACCATGTTTGAGGAGAACTATCCAGAGGGGCTGAAGAGGGTGTTTCTGATCAAAGGTACCTGAGTGGATCTGCGGCTCTGTGTCTGTAGATGTTTGTGTTTCTCCTTCCTTTAATCGTTTCCTGTTGGCTGCAGCTCCCAGGATGTTTCCTATGGCCTACAACCTGATCAAACACTTCCTGTGTGAGGAGACACGGCGCAAGATCATCGTCTTAGGAAGTGAGACAACTTCTCTTTTTAAAGAGTCTGCAGCCGTGCCAGTAGGTCTGTGAGGCTATGAGCTAAAGGCTAATGTAGTGCTAACATTTACTTATTGTAAAGTAAATGGGACGAGAGGA
>NW_019184724.1:0-117 GCF_002260705.1 Seriola dumerili
TTCAATAAAGGAGTGAAAGAGAAAATACATGGAATTTATTGGTATTGGTGGTATCGAAATTGGTCTCGAGAATTGTGGAATTTCACTGGTATTGGTATCAACTACTAAATTTCTGGT
>NW_019184725.1:0-126 GCF_002260705.1 Seriola dumerili
TTCCTCTGATAAACCAGACACCGAGACACCGAGACACCGGGACACCGAGACACCGAGACACCAAGACACCGAGACACCGAGACACCGAGACACCAAGACACCGAGACACCGGGACACTGAGACACT
>NW_019184726.1:0-120 GCF_002260705.1 Seriola dumerili
TGCTTTTCCCCCCTTTCCACTCATACCAGTGGTATTGGCCAGGGTAGAGATGATGGAGGCCAGGGTTCTGCTTGTGGCCCCGAACTGGCCACATCAGCCGTGGATGGCGACCTTGCAGAG
>NW_019184727.1:0-110 GCF_002260705.1 Seriola dumerili
AGCAAAAATTACCATATTAAACCATATCACCAGCTTTAACTGGGAATAAATTTGTCTTCACAGGAGTAGGAGGACTAGGAGGCACAGCAGGACTAGGAGGAACAGGAGGA
>NW_019184728.1:0-116 GCF_002260705.1 Seriola dumerili
GCATACTAACCTCAGTAGAAAAAAAGAAGTGAGAGAAATAGGAGCAACACAAAATAATTGCTTTCCACTGCGGGAGGCAACTTTTGGCAAATAAAAGGATAGTTTGATGCTGAACT
>NW_019184729.1:0-112 GCF_002260705.1 Seriola dumerili
AAGAGTTGACGAGGGACAGAATGACTTTGTCTGGGGGGGTTCTACTGATTTGTTTTTAAAGAAGACAAGACGTATAGAAACACACAAAGAGACAGTGACATCGCTTTTAACA
>NW_019184730.1:0-148 GCF_002260705.1 Seriola dumerili
TTTTTTTCCAAATGGATTAAACGTTTGCAAATACTGAACAAAAGAAACAGTAAAAATTGACCTCACAACAGGTCAGATTCTTAATAACCAGAAACATCAGTTCATTCTTGAAAGTAAAACTTATATTGTCACTGGAAAACTGTGACAA
>NW_019184731.1:0-119 GCF_002260705.1 Seriola dumerili
CATGTGCTTCACCAATAAATTGCTACACAACCCACTTTTATTGCAACTGTGATGCTGTAAGGAGGCACAGGGCAACATGGTGAAGTAGTGTATTTCGTTCTGTTGTGGAGAAACAGTGT